>NC_135696.1:15704573-15952778 GCF_964276395.1 Gasterosteus aculeatus | reverse complement strand
AGAGTTTTGTGTCTGATTATTTTTTTAAAGAAACACACTGTCTTGTGAAGGTGGAGTGTTGTATCCAGTCCATGTCTGAGTTTGTAAGAAAATGAAATTTCAAATGAAATTTTTTATTTTGAGGGGAAATAGGAGCAATATCTATCACCCTCGTGTAATGGAATCAATAGAGAGGTGATGAGGAAATGAGGGGAGAGATGACATGACACAAAAACTCCCTGCCGGACTTGTTGTAAACATTTCAACTGCATGGTCAGTGCCTTCGACCCTTTAAAAACCCCGTTACTGAAATAGTCCAGACTCCATCTGTCAGACAGCAATGGAAAATCAGAAGTCACACAGTCGTAGCAGCCTATAATGAAGCTCATTTGCTACAAGCCCAGGAACATCGTGCGTCAACCTTCACCATGAGTGACGAGCTGGATTACCAACCACGACCAAATGTGCACCTGCTTCAGGGCCCAAGAACCCTGGTTCATGTTAATTTGATTATTGGGAAAATATAAAAAATATGCGCCACAAGAGCAGAATGCCACCGTAAGTGAAGAGCGACTCACGTTTGGCTCTTGCTTTATGTTCTTACCTCTCTTCCTGTTATGTTTAATCCAGTTGGCACCCAGCAAACCTGGTGCTGTACCTGGTGGTTCTCCAGAATGCAGAGCCGAGTGGACGGCGGGAGGAATGGGGGATTCACAGGGGCCCTGCTGCTAATTATGTCCTCGGGGGCCCTGTGACGTGCCATCAAAGGGCAACGTACTTATAAAAATAAGTTGTTTGAGGAAGTGTGTAAGTTGAAAAGGATGATGTGTTACGCGCACCCGACTGCAGAAAAAAAGTCACACATGGTTAATATAACACCGCTGTACTTTTTTAATCTCGGAATAATAACGAAAGAAAACCTCAGCGACGCACACACAACGACCTAATGTAGACGTGTGTGTTGAATGCTGTTGAATGGGCATGTATATTTGTGTACGGACACATGCCACTGTCTCTTTGTTGATCCTGTCTCAATCAGAGAGGAGTCGACCCATCATGAAAGCCGCAGCATCGCGCTGTAAACACACACACATATGGAGCCGTAACCCCGCGTTCCCCTGTAAACAGTTTACAGTGCCCCCCGCCCCCCCTCGTGAAGACACAGGCCAACGCGTCAGTGTTGTGTTCAGCTAATCTCACTGTTTAGGCTTTGTTGGCGGCCCCTTAGCTCAGACTATGACCTGCAGGGAAAAGTGTTTCATCTGTGTGTGTGTGTGTCTGTGCATGTCGGCCATGTCAGATACATGAAGGACCCCCCCCCCCCATACCACCACCACCCATCCTCTAAATCTTCATCTGTATCAATCCTATAGTTTGTTTGGGTTCTGTCACTGCTGCGTGACCCCCCCCCCGTTTGTTTGGCCGAGCTTGTGCTTGTTTTCTTGTCGTTCTCCCCTTGATTGAGGTTGACCCAGCCATCTTCACAACCTCACGGTATACACACACACACGCGCACACACAGACACACTATGTGGTTTTGGCTCGCTTTGTGCAGCAACAGCCCAAGGTAGGAAACGCTGTTTGGATTGGTAAGTGCGTTCTGATGTCCTCTCCAGCCTCGTTCCCGCTGGATCGTGACCCGTTTGTACCACAGACCTCTGTAACACTACATGCGGAAACACCAGTGGTTTTAGGGTTAGGCACAGGACAGTGGAGGTTTCTGTTATAGGATTTTACCAACCTCTCACCACATCCTCCGTGTGACTGTGTGACTTTGACCAAAGGAAAATGATCTGACCTTCGGTGGAGAATGCATAATTCAGAGGGAAAAAACGCAGGGATTCTTTGTGTCTATAAGCTGTTTATCTCTTGTTGTAGATGTTTCACCCCCATACATTTAATTACTCCTCGTTTTGTTTTCATGTTGCTACAAACAGATCAAATACAAGCTTGTCTTATGTACATGCTGGTTTTGAACCAGATTTTTACTTTTGATTCCTTAGAGGTGCTAACGGCTGCCAAACACTGAAGTCCAGCCAACTAGAGCACCTAAATAACAGCTATCTGAAATAAAGAGCTGACATCTGATGCCGGCTCTTTGTTAGTGGAGAGAAGAAAAAGTCCCGTCCTTAAAGTCAGTGTGGTCTCCTTATTTTCTCTTAACAGGCCATCCTTAGTTGATAGTTAACGAGAAAAAAGAATAATAGAGAAACTAATAGATATTGTGTTATTATTATATATTAGTAGTAAGTAAGTAATTGTGTTAGTGTTTTACCCTGTATTTATTTACTAGCTTTAAAAAATCTAAATAAATCATGTCAAACACCGATTTGGAACTTATTTCAAGGAAACAAGAATCACCTGAAATGAAAATAATAAGCACAAGAGTTAAAATAAGCACAAGAGCAGATGACTCAAACGAGGTGACGAGCAGGAAAAGAGAAACCGCACACACTACTTCTTGTGGGTTGCCGATGAGGAAGTTGTTGTTGAGAGGGAAAAGTGCGCGATGTGATGAGATCAGCAAGAAGCATCAGAGACACCTCCCCTGCACTCGTCTCCGTGGTCCCAGCATCATTAAAGCACCACCGCGCTACACTGCCTTATCTGCTGTGGCAACTGATACAGTGACAGCCACTCCTCCAGGACACACACACGCGCGCACACACACATGCACGCACGCACGCATTTACCCACTCAAGCTCCAACGCCGTGCTCACATCACTCACAGATTTTTTTGCAGTGCACCCTGTGGGTCCTCTGTGTGTGTGTGTGTGTGTGTGTGTGGTGGCAGAGGGTTGATAGGAAGCAAAGTTATTTATGATATCAAATCTGTTTAATGTTCGAGTCGAGATATTGAAATGTTATGTCACGTTTTGAGCTTCCACAAAGATGCAATGAAGTTAGGAGAGAGCAGGGGAGCCTGTATGGTTGGTACCCGCACAGCATGAGTACATGGAGACTTCATTGGAAAGCTTCAACTAACACCACACACCTTTTATGTGTGAACTCAGCCAATTCAGTCAGACCAAAACGCGGCCATTTAAAATGACCAGATGTGTGTGTGTGTGTGTGTGTGTGTGTGTGTGTGTGTGTGCGTGCGTAAGGCAGGTTGGTGACTTCATTCATTTAAGAGGCTGAAAACGTTTCACCTTGCCATGGTGAGGCTCCCAAATGTTCGTTTTTCACATTAACGCTATGAACCTCAAACACACACACACACACATAGTCCATCTGCTATTTAAACTCCAGCAGAACCCAGTAAATTTAAGATTCGTTTTTATGTAGCTGGCTCTTTGGAAGCCTCTACGCTGTAATGTGCATTTGCACCTGGTTAAGTGTCTGTAACCTGTTTAAATGGCAAAACTGATTTCCTTTTTGAATCACTCAGATTGAAAATATCTGGCTCTCTGATTACCTGCTTCTTCCATCTCAAACGTCCGATTGAATTATTACTATACTTTACTTCCGTCTTCGTTCTCTTCCTGACTTCGTACCTGTCTCCTCCATTCTCTTCTCTCTGTTTGTTTATGTAATTAACGATATGTACGGAGAAGTGGGAAATGAGATGTATTTTCCTTTTGTTGTTGACAGGAGAGGTAGTGCATGACAGTATAATGCACCCAAAACCACATGTGGTTACATGTGCCTTATACTGTATGCTTTATTTTGGCAGCGGAGCAGAGGATGACTATTGTTGCCCCTTTCAGACCCACTCCTATTAATCATGAGTGTGCGTGTCTGTGGGTGTGTTACTGAGGAACAGTGTGCGTAATACTCCCTGTAAATACATCAAACCAGAGCCTACACTGGCTGTGTACTGAAATATACCCATTTGCAATGATACAAGAGGACAGGGAATAAGAAAACGGATGTGTAACCGAGCTACTGCCAGTAAACCATATTTGACATTTCTGTGTTCGATGGCTGAGAATCTTTTGAACAGGCCTGTTTGAATGATTCTTTCATTTTTTATTTGACTTCATTTATTTTATTCTGCTTCTATTATTTAAATCCTATCAATTAACTATTTTATATATTACATAAATACATAAATCTACACCTGCTGTGGTTAACTGTTGCCATAGCAACAACTGCTGTAAGCAACAGGAGACAGAAAAGCACTGAAAACAGAGTTGTCTTTTTGGACAAGGAAAAGCGTGTCTTCAGTTTGAAGAACACCTGCAGGCTCTGTTCAACTCTGATCCACTAGATTTGTTGTAGAGTTGGAAAATAAAATAGAGAGTAATATTTACAGAGTGCTGTTATGATTTTGAGACAGGACTTCATTAATATCACCTGGGAGAAGAGTTTGGTTTACCTTCAGACACTAGATCAGACTGACCACAGGAATACACAGGTGACCATGACCAGGACGCAAAGAAAGGTATATTCTTTGTAGAAAAGATACATTTATATATAACCTCCGTTGTTAAGCAGATTGACTGCATGTGAAATACTAACATGTCAGGGGTATTTATCTTCTTCATCATACTAGTTACCTGTCACTGCGCCCCATCACCTCATGCAGTGGCTCTTTGCCCGTTGATATGTTTGAAAATAGGATTCAGTTGTTAAATGAAATGCAAACTTCTAGTGTACTTTCACGTATTTGTGAATTACACTTTAATAATCTTCTTCAATTGGTAGACTTTTACAGATAAGGACTCGGTGCATATGTGTGCATGTGTGTGACTATGGACGGGTCCTATATGGAAGCAATTACTTGCAGCGAGGGCCCTTAGACACCCACAGTGCCTCTCACTCTGGGCCAAACGGAATGCATCTCCCTCCCCCTTCTCCTTTCTGTCTCTCCACGTCTCTCTTTCTCTCTCTGTCTTTTTTTTACTACCTCTCTCCGGGCCAAATTACTTCCGTATGAGCCCCAACAAAGGGGCAAGGTGAAACCCCTTTTCTATTTTTTATTGGGAACAAAAACCCCGGCCATGTTTTAATTCACATCACACATTTCCAATTTGCTCAAACAAGCCCTGAAAATACCAGCTCTGATTAGACTAAACCTGGTGTGTATGTGTGTGTGTGTGTGCTTACATGTGTTCATGCTCTCATGGAAGAGATCTCCAGTTGCATGGCTGTACCCCCTTTGGGTGGTGCGCTGGCTACTTGGTATGCGCGGCCAGAGCCATGTAGGACATGAGTTTTTGGGGGGTCCCTGCGTCATGTGGTTTGTGGGGAGGCGAGCCACTACGGTGGCCCTTGTCTGCCACATATACCGTGTGTGTGTGTGTGTGTGTGTGTGTATGTAACTTTGTTTGATAAGGTAAGCTTTTTTTAGTTTTGTAGGACATCCTGATTTAGAATGTTACGCTTGAGACACACCGGGAGAAATTGAATTAGTGGTAAAGCATCCACTGAAAAAGAAAACCCGCAGATAAACTGGCAGCGAGCAGCGACGGGATTGCAGTTGTCAGGGTTTGGCAAACCGTTGTCACCCCCTCTCTTGTTACAGTGAAGAAAAGCTCAATGGAGGGATAGTGTCAGCCCCGCCGGCGGCCTCCCCTCCGCCGTCAGTGGGAACTGAGACGTCGGCATTTACCGACGTGCATATCCCTCCAAACTGACTTTAAATGAGATAAATATTTCAGTCTAAATTGGCAGCATGCGTCCAAAGTGATTATTCTCCCCTTAATGTCTCCTCGTTGGAATGGGAGAAGACTTGGCCCGTACGGTTTGGACCGCGGGGGGGTGGGGGAGGGGGGCGTGGCCACGCGGTCTTTTCCAACACAAAGAAGTGACGAGTGATGGCGGCCAGAGTTTACTTGTCACGTTTTTTTTATGTCACGTTCTTGTGCGCTAACCCCCGTCCTCTTCGGACTGTTTGTGTCTCACTCCGCGCCCCCTCTAAAGTTGGCCCGGGACGGGGTCTCGCATTCCCTTCCCATGAGTCCTAGCGTGGCTAGTCAGCAGAAGGACCCCAGATTGTGCTGGCTGCGTTCGCCCGCCTGCCTCGTTTGGGAGCGTGCCTGGGCCCTCCGTCTCCGTAACCTTGGTTCGCGCCCCCCCCCGCGCCCCCCCATCCTCCCATCCTCCCATCCTCCCTCTGTTTGTGAATTCCTGCCGCTCCGGTAGGACCACACTGTCCCCAGCGAAATGCTCTCTGGCAGAGGGCGGCTGGACGGACCGGTGGGAAAGTGAAGTGAAAGCTCAGACTGTCCTTCAGGCACATGCATGATCGCAGTGTTTGGCCTCCTTTGGTGAGATGGCTGGACGGGGAACGGGAGAGCTGGATTGTCTCTGTTTAAGTTCATGAAGAGTCAAAAAACGCCACGTGCATAGTTACAGGTCAAGCTTATCTTATAATATCAGTACTCACCGCCTCAGTGGATGACGACGCATAGGATGGCCGCTTTTGAGTTGAGGCGACTTGCGATTGGCGAAGTCCTTGCAGCCGGGTGTGTTTTGGAGCTTCAGATTTCCCCGTTGCGGCGGTGTTTTGTGTCTGCCAACACCCGCACTCCGGAGTGTTTAGCTTCTACTGCTAGTCCCGCTGTCTGAGGAATTTCACAGGCTCGGAGTAATTTTTAGTTTCGTCGCACTTTTTTATACTCCTTCTCTTTCACTCAATTTTGAGTAAAATCTGCCATTTGTGGTGCGGTGCAGGATAGAATTATTTAAATTTTAGGCAGCTAGTATTTCACCATAATGTCATAAGAGGCTTCCTTTGATTAAAATATCAGATAACCTAAAGTAGTATAAATATTAGTATTTTCTAAGGTTATTTCAATAGAGTTACAGTTTGCAGCTTCCATGGTGTATTGTGTAACGTTGCTACAATTAAAGGGGAATTGCGCCAATTCAACACATCAAGGTCTGTTTACCGGTCTTAGGAAATAAAACTTTTTTTTATGAAGCCTTTTGAGTCTCCAGGGGGAGCTGCGCAGAGTAAATTCTGTCTGATAAACATTGACTGGGTCTGAAGTTCTGAAAGTGAAATAAAACGATCCGGGGTTGTAGAGTTCAGTTACAGTTAACCTCGTCTCTGCTTTGAGGCTCAAGGCTAGATTAGCTTCTACTAGCATACGGATCAAACTATTGGTGGTTTGCATTGTTGGAATGAAAACGCCTGCTTTTTTCAGTGAAAAAGGAAAGAAAAGGAGTTGTTTTTCTCCGTCCATCAGTGTTACTGTGAACGTGCAATGCTAAATCATTGGTTTATTCTTTCAAGCATAGACCTTGGAAGAAGCCAAGCAGATTATTTTTCGTCTGTTAGTTGTATTTCCCGGCTTGATAAGCTTTGTGCAAAGCATTGCGTGCGGCTGTAAGAAACAGACTAGATGCATATTTAAAGTGGCGCTGGGGGGGGGCGCTTCTAAAATACGCGGTGGCACTTCAGGTGTGATAACTTGCACTCTGTGCAACCACATGGTCACCGAGGGAATCAAGGTGCTGGGTAGCTCTCTCGTACAGTCCTGGAGCCCGGCGGCAAATATGCAATTTCCTTAGGAATGCTAAAGAAATTGCTAATTTAATATTAGTATTATCTGTAAATGCTCCCTCCCTGCTTACATGAATATTATTTTCCTAGAATAAATATTTCAAGATGAGTTTAATTTTTTTTTTACCAATTTTATTTTAAGGCCCATTTGTTATAAATCAATTAGTTGAAACCCAGAAAATTAATCATCATCAGTATTAATAACAATTCCTTTTTTCAGTCATTTATCAAAGTAAAAAAAACCACTAATAGTACTTGACACCTTCTGTGCTTTATATCATTACTAAGGAATAAATGTTATGCTGTTAAGTCATGTTGGCCTCTGGTAAATTGAAATTTAAACCTTTTCTCATTTTTAGGTGATTAATCAAAAATAATCATTAATGGAAGCAATTCCTACTTTGATTTCCACCAGTTAACCTGATCCTCTGTTCCCCCGCCTGCACGTCTGCACACATCTGTGCCTCTATCCGTATGCTTGACGGTCCACTGTGTCACAGCGCTACTAATGGCCATTGCTGAGCCAGCCACTTTCTAAATGACACCCTCCTCCGCTCAATACAGCTGCCCTGCAGCAGCACTCCCCCCTCCTCCCACCACCTCCTCCCATGCCCAGCACGGTGGCTTCCCGGCCTCGTGCGAGAGAAGATCAGTTCCTTGTCAATCTTCCCTCAATATTTCCCACTCAACGGCGCCTTTTGATTAAAGCGCGCCGTGTAAGACACGCGTACCCTTTCATACATCACATTTTCTGGCTCAATGACTGACCGGCGGTGTAAGACCGGAGCATCTTCTCCCCGCTGTTAGCAGCGCCCTCACCGTCAGGATGAACTGTTCATTCATCATTCATTCCTCCCTCCCTTCTCGCTCTGCTCTGTCTTTTAATCTTTTTCTCGGCCTTTTCATTCCGCATCATCCCTACCTCACCTTTTAATCATCTTTATCTCGTGTGTGTTTGTGTGAGGGCTAACAACAGAGGGTTGGTGTGTCGTAAGGCAGCTGTAGGAAAGACATAAGGAAGCCAAATTGAGTTTGGCTTTAGTTTGAACACAGCAGCCGTGCCAGACTAACTCCTGGATGAACACATGCACGCTCCTGATCGCCCTCCTTCTCCCCACATATCATCCAACCTCTGCATTCCCTCGCCGCGACTTGCACTTGTCAAGTCGCTCACCTGACTCATTCTCAGAGGAAACACAGTTGCACTCGTCACGAGCGGATATTCGTCTTGACTGTCCTTTGCACTTTTGTCCTTGGACCACGCTCGCTTATGAACTTCCTCCTCAAAAGTTCATTGGTTAATCAGCGGGGGGGTGGTGGGGGGGTCCAGCATCCTAGAAGATGGTGGTGGCAACATTTTGGCAGTGGCAGCTCATAACTGGATTGCTGTAATTATTCATTGGGAGAGTGATGCCTTCCAGGGGCTGAAGATTGATTAGGTTTGATATGCGACTTAGTGTAATCTGTCTTTGACCAGGGCGCCTGTCCAAATTGGCAGGAATAATAAAAAGAGAGGAAGTTATTTTTAAAGAGAGAGCAGGATATGAGTGAGCAAATGAAGACGGAGGTGGGTGGACAAAGGGAAGAGAGAAGGATTGAGGCATCTCCTGTGTCATATCTCTTGTGGCGTCCATTGCCAACACAAACCATCAATCTGCAAACAACAACAACAACAACAGCAGAGCAACCACTTTGTTTACAGTTGAGCAGGGCTCCCAAAGCTAAATGAAGCCATTACGACCTTAAAATACAGCACTTCTTTTTTTGTCAGCGGCATTGTGTACTTAGTTCAAAGTGTTGGTTTTATAGGCACGTTTTTTTTTAGGCCCTGCTTGTTTTGTCAGCCAGACCAACGCGATCCTCGGTTGTCTCATTTTCCACGACCAAAGTGTGTCTTCAGTGAACCCTCCAGCGTGAGCATGGCAGAACTTAAAAGGCTCTGATTAGGCTGTTGTGTCCCACAGGTTGGCTCACAGTGCCCGTACGGACCCCGGAGACCTCTCTTTGTGTTAATTAAAGGAGCCTCAACTGCAATTAGCGGGCTTTACAATGAGCGTTCCCGCAGATAGGCACGTGGGCGCACACACATACACAGACGCACACTGAAACAGATACATTCAAACTGTGAGCACATTTATTGGCCCACAAACGCTCTTGACAGTTGCTTAAGTATCACTGTGCCAGTACATTTAGATCTTAGGTTGTACAGCCTGTGCTGTGTGCCGGCGGTCGCCGTTACGGACATCCAAAGGCAACCGTCACTTTTGGCTGGAAAAACAATACCTTCAAACACTTGTGTTCTCCCTTCAAATTAAAATGAATATACTTGGGCCTGCCATATTGCGGGCCTGCTTTAGAACTATCATGCCAAAGACTAATAATTACGAAATAATATAACGTAACAAGCGCAAATAAACAACAACACCCTGAGCAGGCTTTCTCCTGTGACATCACAAAGCAAGCATAACAGCATTAAATTGTTATGGAACACGTGTATATTCAATATTTACTGTTGGTTTTACTCGGGACCTGAAGAGCGTCCCCCCCCCGGCCCTCAGTGGACTTCTGATTTTTGTTATATTTGTTTTCAGAACACAGAACGTTCAACAATGGTCAATATACAACAACGAGGTTGCTTGCTCTGACCAAATATAAAAACACGGACTTTCAACCTATCCTCGATTAGGGGAACAACTAATGCCAAATATGTTTCCTGCCAACTGGAAAAGATTTGTTTTTTTATCATTTGGCAAACAAACCTCTGTTTATCACCCTGTGTCTTGCATCCGATGTGTGTATAGACGGACTAAGTCATTCTGCTGCAACCCCCCCCGCCCAAAACTAAGAACAAAGTGTCCGTGCCCCCGATGCCTGTTAGACCTTAAACACAGAGCCTGTGTCCGCGGTGGCTAAATGGCCCATCGTCCCGTCTTCTTGTCCACCAAATTAGACCAAACTGTCCAAGTGTGCTCCAGGCTTGTCTGCAGGAAATCAAGGCTAGTTGGAACATAAGTGAACGAAGCCAGAAGTGGCCAGAAGGAGCCGCCGCCACCCTCCCTCCCCCCCCCCCCCCCCCCCGGAGGGCACAAACACGCACAGGTGCGAATGCCGTCTTGACTGACAAACTCACAGTAAATGGGCGCTGTCCACTCTGTGGCAACGCTACTTAGCCACCGCGCTCCCGCCTTTACTTATTAATCGGAGGCGATGGCTGCGATGACAGGGCCACTCACTCTCAGAAAGCCTCCGGGGCTCCACGACGTCCCTTCAAGCGGTAGCGTAAAAATTTGAAGAGCCTCGGGCCTGCTTTGATGACTTTGACGCGAGTTAGCGTGTAGCCGAGTTGTCGGGTGCATTCAGGGGGCTAACCGTTCTAATGCGTTTACCCCGCTCGCCTTTTCCACCGTGTCTCGAAATGTCACTTAATTATTTAGCCGTTGGTTTTCGCCCCCCCCCCCCTTTCCGTCCGTCCATCCATCCATTCACAGCCCCTTTATGTCTTGCCTCTGGGAATGCGGTGGCCATCGCTCTGCCTTTCAGGGAGTGATAGAACGAGCAGAGACAGGTGACAGGAGACCCGGTGTGGCGGTTTGCCGGGAACGAGAGGCGGGCAGCTAAGTGGACGCAAAGACTGAGAAACGGACTAAAAGGAGGATTAAAAGGCGATTCGCCATCGACAATTTTTTAATCCACATTTTTACAATGCTGGTCAGTTACACGGAACCTCACGTTCGCTCTGTCGTAAAATCTGCATTAACGCGATGCCGCGCAGACACGCAGGATGCAATACACGCCCATGCTAACACACACACACACACACAGCTGGGTTTCTGGCCCCTGCGCATGCCAGATGTAGACGTTTCTTTTTTCTCTCTCATCACGGTTTTCGGGCTAATAGGTTCTTGTTCTCTGTGGAAGTCGTTCTATGGGGAGAGGGGGAACTTAAAGCCTGCACGCCAAACCTGTGGCTACGCTTGTAATAATCAAATAATGTAACTTGGCCACGTGTAAGAATGTGTGTTAATACACGAGAGCTTTCAACAAAGTCTCTCCATGCCAGTGGCCTCCTATATACTTTAATATGAGTTGATGTTCACTTAACCCCCCTTTTCTTTGTAATCGAAACCTCATGGTCGAATAATAATCATTTCTTCCTATTTTTTTCTGCCTTTCTGGGTTCACTAAGCAGATTTTTGCCTGTGCGGTTGGACAGTGTTCCTAACGAGAGGTTTGGAGGAGGGCATTGCACTCACAACCTCTCGGTGGGCTCACTGGAAAAGAAGTTGATATCACTTCATGTCTTTTTTAGATTTGCTGCGCGCAGAAGTTAAAGAATTGAAAATACAACAAGTCCAAAAATTAACTATTATCGATCAAGAGATATCCTTGGGTGTGAAACATTTTTTTGTAATACAATTTTTGCTGTGAAGTCACTAAAATAAAAACTTTGTGTTTGTTCAGGGATTTTACTACCAAAGGATTATTAGTGTGACATTTATTTAGGAGTTTTGTTTGGCAGGGGAGTCTCAAATGTTTGTGTGCTGTTAGCGGTTTTGTTTCTTGTCATGTTTGTACCATAAATAAAAGACTCCCCTGACTAATGTAACCCACATGTTTTTTATTTTTTATTTTGTTCCCACCTCCCTCTCAGCTCAGCATTTGTTTTCTGGGAGGACTCACATCGTACACACGCCTCTGAACCTTTGTGAGGTCATTCAATTCTTATTTATTATATCAAAAGCAGTCGCGGACGTCCTTGTTACTCACCGAGGCCATTGTGTGGTTCCCATTACTTCACAACCTTTCCACATACAAGAGGCCCAGCTGGTAACTGATGACCTCTCTCGCAACATTTGCACATACAGTCTCACCCGGACGTGAGTATTAGACGGATTAATCCCTTTCTAGTTGGATTTTGACTCAATTCAACAAAAGTCAGTAACTTCAATTGCGTATGACCCTGACCATAACACAACACCTTTCCAACATCTGGTTTTGGAGAAAAGCTCGTACGATTAGGATTAGCTTCTATTAGGAGAAGAAAGTCCTCGTTCTTGTTGTCATTTGTCTTCTCAAAGTAACCATGTAAAAGTTAAACAAGAAAAGACAAAACATCTTTTCTCTTTTTTTTTCCCGACTGTCCTTTTGAGACGCAGTTGTGTGACACATGTTCTTGGCTACATGACAGATGGTTCGGTCCGAGTTTGGTCCCAAGCGTTGATTTGTAAGGAATTTATTTCCTACTTGGCAACACAACAAGTTACTTTAGCCAACACAACGCTCGTCTGCGAGGAATTACAGCAATACGGCAACAAATCAGATTTTATGGAAACCTGATGCCGGCCTGTTTACATTTTTTAATAGCATAGTGAGGAAATCACAATGACAAAATATTGATAGTGAATGTATCTTAAAGCTAATAGAATTTGGTTTTGTCCCAAATACCCAGCGATACAATGTCTGCTTGTAACAACTATTCCCGGTAATAGCTGTTGTGTGCTTTCTGCGCACTGTAGTGAGGTTGGGTAGAGATTATGTCTGGCTTCAATGCAGAAAAGTGCACAGCGGCTTAACCTTAAACCGAAACCACATCTTTCACACACCGAACTGAAATGTTTTCGTTACCTAAACCGAGACGCAACCACCACTCAGACTGGAGTCAAAGTCCTGCTTTTTGTACGCCGGCCATTGACCCCGACGGCCTCCAGTATAATGAATAAACTGGACTGGCTTCATTCGGTCAAAAAAAAATTATAATATTTTTAACCGAGAGGAGAAGGTGTTAAGAGTGAGTGTCAAAGGGAGCAGAAAGCTAAATGAGGTAAAGATCTATTAGCAAGGTCAGAATGAGGGGAGGAAAAAAAAAAAGCAGCGCCGTGAGACACAAAGAGTAAGAAGAGAATAATGAGAGACGGAGAGATGGTGAGTTAGCGAAGAGGGGAGAAGGACTTCGTCAAACTCTCACTGCCGGGTTTGGTGGAGATTGGGTTGCTGGTGGGGTGGGTGGGGGGGCTTTACAAAGGGGGGGGGGGGCGCTAGCAGGGTTGCCACAGCATCGTTCCGGATGGGCAGGCGGTCTCCTCTCAGGGGGTGAGAGGGGGGGGGGTCTGGGGGGGACGTGGGGCTGTCAGGGAGCCTGGCAGGTAGAGACACAATGCCCTGTGACTGGAGGGGAGCACGGGTCAGTGAGAGAGGACAGGAGCGGAGGGGATGGAGGCGGCGGAGGGGCGAGGTGGAGGCCTGTCTGATGAGGTGAGGAGAGAGAGAGAGAGAGCAGGAGGGGAGGGAGACATGAGGGAAGTAAATGAGGCTGGAACAGTGTAAGAACTGGAGATGATGAGAAGAGAATTATCCCAGTGTGAGTGCGGGTGAATATGTAGTTAGAGGAGGAAATGGGAGAGGGAATAAGTAGTAGACAAGTGACGGAGCTCAACCATTTCTGCTGTAACTTCCCTAAAGCTCCAGGCTCATGTAACGCTGGCTTTGATCGAGAGCGCAGAACGTACGGATACGCGCAAGGATCCTACAGACTACGCAACCCTGTAAACAATACTCATATTCATTGATCCTTGGCTGAAATGTTCTGCCGTGTTTCAGATCTCCCTCTCGTGTCCTGGTGGGATTTGGAGTCGAGTTACAGAACTCCAGAAATGTTAAAGTGAACTTTTACCTCCATTCTACTGTGCAGTAAAATTGTCCATATCATAATGTTCATTGCCTATTGATGTCAGAATGCCATTGAAGGGGTTTGGATATTTGGGTTAAATTTAGTCAAACTTTATCTCTAAAAGTTTTGGTGAATTTAGGTCAGCTCCATGTTTGATGGACTGGCAATACACAAAAAGTAAATCAGCACTCAGGAAGTCAAAAAAGTCAAAAATTGCGACGTCTATATTTGACTTTTTTACTGTAAAAGCTGCCAGTCAAATTAAATCACTGACATTAAGACTGTCTTGTTCAACGGGCCCTTACAAAAACCTTCAAAAACTAATTTGATAGAGACTTTTTTAGTTTTTTAAAGTTGTTGAAGTCACTTTCACGCCTCGGGATCCCCGGAAGGAGCTGGAAAATGTAAAATGTTGCGGGTGGGAGGGCCGTCTGGGTCCGTCTGCTGGGCCTGCTGCCACCGCGACCCCGATGAGCGGTTGATAACGGATGTTACTGTACATGGTCCTTGAGCAGCTTTTGGGTGTTTTTTTTAAAAGGTGTGAGTGTTTTTCGTGCATGTGTGTGTGTGTTGTCTGGGGGGAAAATGGAGGGCGGAAAAGATAAAGTCAAAAAGGCTGACAAGTTGCTGTAGGATTCGCCAAAATCTGTGTGAAGAACAATGTCCAGATGAGCAAATGTGTACTGGATGTGTGTGTACATGGCCATATTGTGTCTCTGTAAATACAATTGTCCTTTTGTCTCCTAACCTCATGAGTGGAGTCTTCCCCTCATGAAAAAAAAAGCATGTGGAGCACTTTATACACCAACATGTGTCAATAGGTCATGAAATGCCAAATCGCAACAAGCAGATTGTGCTTTCAGCCATTAACCTTTGTTACCACAGATACAGTTGAAATTTGTAAATAACTTAGTTTTTTAGTTAGTTTTAGTTTTTACTTAGTTTTTACAAGACTTGAGTAAAAACTCCTCTCTGCTGGTGTCTTTTTTTGTTTCCTCACAAAGGTGTACTTATTAGCGGAGGCCGGCCGGCTGTGATCAGTGACACAGACAATCATGTGGCTCCCTATCGTTCCTCTGAGACCTCTCGGTGCCCCCGACTGCGTCTCCCGATGTCTCTCTCTGCTGTTATCACAAGTGGAGGGCTGTTCCTGTCCGGGTCATATGATGTCTTGTGGCCCTTTGGTGGTAGCAGAACAGTGACACTTCTATCCCTGTGCCATCTGATCGACACGCCATTCCGTGTCACATGCAAACTGTGAACTCTAGATGTTCTTTTTGCGTTAGTGAGCCAGTGTTCTCTCGCTGCGTTCGACAAGCATCCTCCTCCTCAGCAGAGAGACACCCACTCTGCCTTTTTTTTCTCTAAAGACCTTAATCATTTGTTTCTGCGGCACATAATCACCCTCACTGCACAAATTATGTTGTTCCACTCTCTTCTCTCCGTCTGCCCTCTGCATGCTGCTGTCCTCCATTTGCCCTTATTTTAGTGTGTAAAAGGCCAATTTTTGTTGGATTTCATTCCATGAAAAATGTCCCACAGGTAAAAAGAAATAAGTCCAAAACGACGGACGGAAGTACAAGCTTCTTAATTATGACTTTTTGTTGACGTTTGCATCTGTTTTGCACTCGCTGTTGTTTGCTTGAATGGGTTTTCTCACTTTCCGTATGAAAAGAGAGGTACTTTACCACTCAAGACTAAAGAGCGTGCGGAGAAGGGAATTGGTCCTCTTGAGAACAGTCTAACAACTCCGAGCTGTTGCACCTAATTTCTGGGCTATTTGACCAATTAGATGTCAAAGTTTGGGAAACAAACAGGCATCGCTAAGAGGTTTGAAGGGTGGAATAACGGGGGCTAAGTGACGGAGGGTCCTTCTGAAACACACAGGAAAAGAAGTGCAACATCTTTTTAGACATTCAAGTGTATACAACTTATACTTAAAGCAATACTTTACCTATAAAATGACCGCCTGCTTATAATTTACTCACCGAGTGTTGCCTTGAAAACTGAATAAATTATAGATGAATTGAAGCGAACGGGGTCCAGGTTTAACTCAAAGTTATATTAAAATCATGTTTAAAAACTCCCACACAGGTGGTGCAGTATAATCCGAGTCTCGTTTATCGAGTTGTGTTCTTCCCACACACATGCATTCTAGCAAAAATGTTACTATTTAAAACAATGGACTCGTTTCATGCAGGAGATGGTTTTGGGTTCAAGGAAACAGGTAATATTTAATTAATATTCCAATGTTCATTTTAAGGATGAAGTAGGCTTTTCCTTTAAGTGACACAAATTACATCCATTTACAACAGTTCAATAAAACATATCATGTATTATATTATTGAGATTTGAAGTTTAAAGGAGTATCTTTCTGATTTCATACCAAAAGGCTTGTCCTATATTTAAAAGGGCATACAAATACAAACAAAAGAAACCACAAATATGAAGGGAAGGAAGGAAACGGATTAGAAAGGACTTACTCACTTAACCTTATTTTGTAATATCCTGAATGCGAGCTGAAAAGTATTTTTAGTTCCTTATTTTTCAAAGAATATAGTGCTGGTCATTTTAAATGATCTAAAAATGTTATTTTAAGATTAATTGTCAAAATAAATAACCATAAATAAAAGAATAATGCTGCATGTCGGCTGTGCATTGCACTGCTCTCATTGTTTTTCATCCCTCATCCCTCATTTGTTGATCTTTTTTTCTTCTCTTTTTTGTGAATATCTGGATGAATCTTAAAAACTGACAGTTGAAATTGCCATCTCATTTAAAATATCTGCTCAGCACAGCGTAATATCCGGATGGGGGTCACTTATACGGTTACATATTCCTCCAATTCTGACAAAGTGAATTCTCTGCAAGTCCTCAGTCTTAACGACCCCTTCCTGTGCCTCTGACCGAAGGGGGGATTCTCTGGGGGGGCGAGGATGCTATGGAGGAGCTCTACCCTCGTGCACGCCCCTCGTATTGATCCATAAAAGCCTCAGTGACTATTGCTACGGAGCGTGCCGCTCTCTGTGGTGTGGAGGGGGGGGGCATGATCACGGGCTGATAGCAGCACGACAGCACACCATCACACACCAGTGTCCCACCCAAACCCGTCGGCCTTTCAGACTAACACACTGCCACCAACCCTGACCTCCTACCCCCCCCCCACACCCCCCCACTTTTCCTTTCCCCCTTTTCTCTACCTCACTTTTCCTCTAATGAGTTGCAACACTGATAACGAGCCTGATGATCTTCCATTGATTCGGCTATCACTTGCTTGTCTGGTAATTGATCCGTAGCTGAGCCTCTAGTTAATTATATGGGCTTCGACATGGACCCCCTGCCCTAGGGGGAAATCTCAAGTCCTGCACAATAATAGTTTTAATAAAGAAGCCTGCGAATCTCCCGCATCCCTTTTTTTCTGCCCTCTTCCTGCTTCTCATCATTTTTGGTCTTTCTATTTCCTTCTCTCTCCCCGTATCCATCTTTCAAATTTCTCCATCTCCGTATTTTTTTTTTTACCTTCTGTGTCTCTTTCTCGTTTCTCCTGTCATCACGGCCATTACCATCCGCAGAGGCAAGTGGGGGAGGAGGGGGGGAAGAAAAAGGAAAAAAGGAGCCATACGCAATATTGGCAGCGTCCATTCCTCCCTCTCACAAGTAACCGCCATTAACCAGCCGGGTCAGAAGCTGAGCCACCAGCTTGACTTGAAACCCTGAGTGCCACTCGAAGAAACCCACCGACTCGCACATCCACAGAACGACAGGGAGGAAGCGAGAGAGAGGGAGGACAGCCGTGTAGCTGCAAAACAAAAGGAAAAAATCATTGTCACTTAATATAATTAGTCTAAGCCTCGTGCATTACCTCTTCAATAAGTTGCTGAGAGCGCCGCGTGCGGAGCGCGGACAGCAGGCGACACGCGAGGCTGCTTGTGGCTTCTGACAAGGTGCAGGCCACATATGCAAGAGATAAACGAAGGGGAGGGAGAGAGGGAGGGAGACAAAAGGGAAGGAATAAGATTTAGGCACGGAGGCAGATGTAAATTGGGCTTGAGACAAAGACACGTTTTCAAAGTGGTGAGACACACACACACTAGTACACTTTTCTCTCAGAGATCCCTTGAACTCCACAGTACCGGCGCGATAATCTCCGCAAAGGTTAACGCTATACGGCCATTAGCACATCGTGCAAGAGGCTTTTAGCAGGCGACCAAGCGCCTGTCTGCAGCAATTTACCACAAAATGTGAGGGGACTTAATGTACCCGAAGCCATTTAATGTAGCCGGGCGAGAGAAGTTCTCCCTCTCTGTCGCTCTCTTTTGTTCCTCGGCGGCGGAGAGATGGCAGTGACATCTCCCTCTCGCCGCGGACTGAGGCACCTGGTCCGTCATTTCTCTAATGATGGTGGGGTGAAGAGACGGGGCCGGAGAGGAGGAGATGGGAGATTTAAAGGGAAGCGGATGAAAGGAGGTGTGGGGAGGGAGTGGGTAGGTGTTGGGGGGGGGGGGGGGGATGTCTTCATTGTTTGAGACATGTCCTACGCCGTGTCAAAGGAAGCATAGATCTCCTTCCCCTTTTTTTTAGTTGTATCCTCCTGTGTGTCTTTTTATCCACGTCGACCTCCCTTTACTCCTCCATCCCTCATTTTATTCCCTTACCTTTGCGGCTGTGGGGACCAATTTGGCTAAAATGGAACCCCTTCCTCATTTTTTTCTTAATTAAAATCGGAGAGCCTCTGCAGGGGGGTTTCCTGTGTGTGTGTGTGTGTGTGTGTGTGTGTTCGTGTGCATGCTGGTGGCAGATTGCCTGCGTTCCATTAGTCTTTCATTAGAGTAGGAGAAAATCAAACAAAGACACCAGATTGTTTAGAGATAAAGCGAGTCTATTGATATTTTCTTGTTTCTTATTTACTGCTGTATTTTCACTAGTTAATAAAGAAACATACTGTTAAAAACAACACAGCGGTTTCTCATTTTTAAACAAAGAATCATACTTGATAACAACAGTAAAAACGATTCTAGCTGCTGTGTGTGTGTGTGTGTGTGTGTGTGTGTGTGTGTGTGTGTGTGTGTGTGTGTGTGTGTGTGTGTGTGTCGGGTCGGTCCTTTAGGGGAAGTAAGTTGCTCTCAGACGTGCCGGCCGCTCGAAGTGCAAATGGTAATAAGGCAGTGGGACAAACGCTCCCCCCACCTTCTCCTGCTCTGCGATGGCGCTTGCCCCCACCTCGCTCCCCCTAGCAGAGGAGGAGTGTGTGTGTGTGTGTGTGTGTGTGTGAGAGAGAGAGAGAGAGAGAGAGAGAAAGCGAGAGGAAGCGTGCAGCGCGATGTCACTGAGCATCTCAGAGTGGAGCTGCACAGTTGACTCAGTTGAGCCTGCACCGGCCCGAGACGCACACACACACACACACACACACTCTCACACACACACGGGCTCGCTCGCTCGCTCGCTCTCACGTGCTCACGCTCTCCTGCGCGCACATACTTGGGAGCTCAGTCCAGTTCCTCAGCGGCTGCAGAGGAGTACAGAGGAATCAGCGAGAGAGAGAGAGAGAGAGAGAGAGAGAGAGAGAAGGGAGAGGAAAAGAGCGAGGACAAGCGGCACGGACGTCGAGAGAGGGACAAGATCTCAGAGAGAGAGAGAGGGAGAGAGAGAGGCGCGAGGCAGGGATAGCGGGTGGCTCACTCCCACACCTCATCTTCACTTTGCTGGGACAGGCACAGAATTGATGGTAAGAGACGTTCATGTATTTTATGGGCTCGAGTGCTTTAGCTACAAAGCGCTTTTCATGCGACTTTTTCTCTATTTATTTTGTTTACTTTTTCGATTACATTAAAAAAAAAATTTAACACAGATTTTGTGTGAAACAGTTTTTTTCTTCAGTTTTTACAGTTAGTTCATGTTTTCTGTTTTAATACAGAATGGATTTTACATTCAAGCCTTACTTATGAAAACAACACATACAGAATTGTGTTTTTGTCCTGACGGGTGCACGTGCTGAGTGCTGATGACAGCTCAAAGGTTCTTCAACTTTTTCTACCTTTTTAAAAAAAATGTCTTTAATATTGGAGATGTGAACATGTGCGTGCATGCAGGGCAATGTGTTTGCATGTAGTTGTTTGCATTGGAGTCGAGTCCATGTCCAAGTACAAAATGACTGACAGATGGATTGAAACTAAGGCCACGGGCAACATCTAATTCCCATGACCTCCCTTCTTTTTTTATTTTACTCCATTCCTACTCTCCTTCGCATCAGCCGCCCCATCTCACCTCCATCCTTCTCCTCATCCTTCCTGACCTCCTGTTCTCCGCTTCATCTTGCCCTGTCCGAGACGAGGCCCCCCGAGGAAATTCACTGCAAGCGCTCTTTCCCCTCTCTCTTCCTGAGAATAAACTCCGCGAACACTCCTCAGCCACCAGAGCTGCCAAGAATCCTCACACACACACACAGACACACACACACACACACACACACACACATCTACTCCCTCTGCTGTCCTCACACTTTTATCCTTTTGGTGAAGCAGGACCAGCCCGAGACCCAACCCCGAAGAGCCCACCTTCACTGACTTTTTTCCCCCTTCTCTTCTCTCCTCCTTCACACTCCCCCATCCCTCCTGCCCTCCCTCTCTCGGTCTAAGTCCAAGGAGGCAGAGTTGGATGTGAGAGGCAGTGAGTGCGACGACACAGTCCCACGAGAGCCCAGCGCCGACCCGGAGCCGCCCGGGCCACCTCCAGCTAAGGCTAACAACGGACCCCCCGCCACCGCTGGCGTTTGCCCGAGCATCCCATCCAGTGCCCACAGCAGCAGCAGCAGCAGCACCAGCAGCAGAAGTGGTTTGGGTGGCATTAGCATCGTTAGCAGCAGTGCTGAGGGAGCAGGCGAAAGCTCCATGCAGTTCAGCACCAGACCGCCTAGTGCTGAGCAGCCGGGCTTCATGGGGACATGGCAGCAGCAGGGCACTGACAGCAACCTCCTCTACAGAATGTCCCAGCAGGTACGTCGGCTCAGCCTCCCCCCCCCCTTCATCCATCTCGCTCTGTGCCTTCCTCCCCCGTCCGCTCGCTTCCAAGGACTGAACTTTTACGTTTCTTCCCTCGGTGTGTGTTTCAGACGTTGGCTGTTGTTATTCTTACTTGGTCTGTGAGTTAGGAAGAGAGAGTTTGTTTGTGTGTCAGTATGTGTGTGTGTGCGCGTGTTTGTGTAATCTAGGGGCTGTGGGGTGAGTGGGGATGGGCAATGTTTTTGTTATTTGATATTGTAGATTTGCATGTAGAATCCCTACATGCAATTGCATTTTTGCATTTATTACTTCTGGAACACATCAGATTTGATGAATGTTTTGTTCCAGTTCGCAGTGTTTTCATTCATGCATGCTGTCTGTGTGTGTGTGTGTGTGTGTGTTGCTTTTATTTTTCACCAATTCAATGAATCATTTTCTGCTCCAAAAAAAACTAAGAGTTCCATTTTCTATTTATTTGTAAAAACACACAGTTTAACGCAAAAATATGCACAGTCTTCGGCCTATTTGGTTGATTTCAGCATTTGATGGATGATCCCTTGTCGGGATTCGTTACATACATGCTTAAGTCTCCGTAATTGGTCTATGAGCGGCGTGGAGTTTAAAAGCAAGCAATAGCAGTGTTTTGGTAACCTCAGTGGCGATAAAGACTGGGGAAGGGGCTCCCCTCGGGGACCGGCTAATTGACTTCATGTGGCCGAGGCAGGAAGCCCCTCGCGCGGCTACACAACAGCGGAGGAGCCGCGAAGGAAAAAGCGGCCCGTCTGGAAAAGTAACGATGATAACAGATCGCCTCCGCCGGCCGAGGGGAAGTCCACAATTCGTGGATTCGTCTCTCGTGGATGTTACACTGAATTTATTAGCTCATTTATTCTTTTCGAGCGCCCCAAAGTTACAGTTATTTTAAGGGACGGGGGGTTTTGTGTTGTCGTGGGATGTATGTCAGGTAAGGAGCTAAAAGTGTGTGTGTGTGCGTGTGTGCGCGTGTGTGCGTGTGCGTGTGTGTGTGTGTGCGCGTGTGTGCGCGCGTTTGATTGCGGCCGTTCGCGCGCACGTGTGTGCGGGGCAGACAGTAAAGATAGCGGCTGGTTGTCAGGTTGCAGTTAATCATTGCGGGACCCGCGGGCTCTCCGTACCATACACGTGCCGTTACGCGCTCACACCACAGCGGCTCTTGCGCAACAGAAGCGGCTCTTGGTTGAAGAATGATGAGAAACTTATTCTGGCGCTTTGAAAATCTTTACAGCCCGTTTTGTTTTGTTTTTTAAATCCCGGAGGAGTAATCGCGGTATTAATACATCCCCATATGTGCGCCATCAAATATCACATTTTTGAAACCATCCTTCAGAAACACTGCATTTCTTTTAATGCAGCCCTGCACGTTTCACAAGACACAATTGTTTCGTTGAAATACCAGAAGAAAGGATCCCACAAAGTAGTAATAGGTGAAGTGAAAGAGCAGCGCGTAGAGGAGCGCTCCTCCTCCTCTTCCTCCTCCTCCTCCTCTCCCCCCCCCCCTGATTCTCCCTCTCTCTCGCTTTGCCGATGTGAAGCAGGTGGATGGGCCCCTGCGCTCATCATCTGCTGGGACCCCGCGTTTGCATCCCCGATCCTTTTTACAAATGCACACCGTTGTTTCAATATAATCAGCTGAGGGACCCGCTGTTATTTATCCTTCCTCGCACCACTTTAGGAGACATCTTCCGCTGGCTTAGTAGTCATGACATAAATTCTCCGAAGGAAGCCCGTTCCTTGACAGACTTCGCCTTCTCGGAATCTAACCGATAATGACTTTGTGTTTGCCGAGGTTGGCGCACCCTGGGGGGCGTTGGCGGGGGGGGGGGGGGGGGGGGGGGGGGGGGACAGGGCGGTACGGGCTCGTGTTTCTGAATCGCAACTCTCTTCCCTTTAAAGATCAACAAGGTGACACGAGGGACGCGGCATTTGATCGCTGTTAGGTCCAAATTATATCAGCGTGTGATCGATGGAGACGCGACGCAGCCGCGCGCCGCGCGCTCAAGGACGGAAGCCGGCAGCGGAGCGTCAACGAGTCCAAACAGCTGGCGAGGCTTTGAACAGTTATTGTAAAACATAACGATGAAAGGCATCAGCTTTGGAGGAATAGAAACACGAATGCAGGTATATTGGAAGGGCTGGAATGGGGTCGTGGATTAGAGCAGGTGTCCGAACACATCGGTGCATAAACGTCATTGATCGATGAAAGCAAAGATAGAACAAATGTTATGATTATAGATTTGTTAAGAAGGGGGTCTGGTGGAGTTTTTCTTCTCTTCCAAGTGTTTTATAACACAAATCCATACAAAAAAGAAAGAAAGAGCACCTGTTCCCTCGAGTGTAAAGAAAAATAAAAGACAAATATATGTCAATTCGAGAACGAATGAATCAGAATTTATTGATTTCATTTTTCATTGATAACTGCATTCAGGAAGAAATTGTGTATTTCATATTTAAGTCGTGATTTTGAACTTTTTTTTGTGAACTTGTGTTTTTAAGATAATTACACAGCCCCCCAGCACATTTTGCTAGAGGGGATACGGTCACAAATAGGAGGAACAGATGAAAAATAAAGGTAATTTTTTATTATGTTTTATTTAGTCAAGATTACATATTGATAATCTATCTACATGCATTCGTATTTTAATATTGCGTCTTTCTCCAAAGTAACGAAATCAAGAGCAGTCGCGATGAAGGCACCAATGCAAGAGAATATTTCCCACCTTAAAACAAGAGGCCTTAATAGGCTTTTAATCGTTGCTTTCCGAAAACACAGAGCAGAAGATTGTCAACCTTCATAACCCACGCAAATGTGTCAACATGCAATTTAAATGAAATCAAATAAATGGATTCCATAAATACTGAATGTTTCCTCAGCTTCCAAATGTTCAGATATCGGCGACATTTTTTTTTTTACGAGAGGGAACTTTCAAAATAGTTTTAAAGAAGGAATAAAACCCCCACAAATCAGGGATTGAATCCTTTCCTAAACATTAACAGAGGGTTGGAGCCTTAATTGACCCACGCGTAATTGGTTCATCAGGGATAATTCCTCCGCAGCGCTGCAGCCGCACGCTGCGTCTCCTCCTTAGATCTGCGTGTTCCTCTGCGAGTCGGAGGAAAACGACGGAAACAGTCAGGGATGAGGGAGAGAGAGAGAGAGAGAGGGGGAGAGAGAGAGAGAGAGAGAGAGAGAGAGAGAGAGAGAGAGAGAGAGAGAGAGAGAGAGAGAGAGAGAGAGAGAGAGAAAGGAATGTCTTCCATTTGAAACTCCTTTTCCTTTTCTTTGTACGAGGGCGCGGTGCCGCGGCTTCCTCTGAGGTGCGACAGGTCGACGTGAGACCTGGAGGAGGTTCAGAGGCGGCGCAGTTCGCCTCCGTCTCCTCCGTCTCCCTCGGAGCATCAATGGCAGGGTTTTACGATGTGGTTTTAAAAAAAGCTGAATTTTAAATGATACTACTATTGGGAATTCTAGGAAGATAAATAGTAATTATATGTAAATTCTTTAAAAAAAAAAGAAATGATTTAAAGTTTTCGCATTCTTTACATTTTTCATGCATTTGGTCAATTTCAAATTTTTCTTTCTTTAAATTGAAAATCAAACCCCCAATCCTACATTGATGCCATGACCCTCACAAAAGGCATTTACAAATTTTATAACTCGAAGAAGAAAACTTAGACTAAAAAGCTGTAGAGGATTGTATTACAATTTCTTTATTTATATTGGTAATGTTAATTTTTGAATAAACCTAAAAAAGAAAAGAAAACTAAGCTGTGTTTAGTTCAAAAGGCCTGTTTTTATTTAAAGAAACAAATAGTTTTAAAACCTTCCCTGATTTCCTCCTTTTTTTGAATTTCTGTAACCTGGCTTAGGCTATTTTATCTCGATCTTTAATATTTTCTGGGGCATGTATTCATATTGTGTGTCACATTAAGTTATTTTACAATCGTCCCTGTTGATTTTTTTATTTTGTTAACGCAGTGCAGCCCATACAATCCTGTCGGCGTGTTAAACCCTCTGCGTGATGTTAGCTGTGAGGATGTGATGACGGACGTATTAGTGGACCAACATGCTCTGCTTTGTTTTGTCTGACTGAAGAAATGAGGTTGATATT
Organism: Gasterosteus aculeatus; assembly: GCF_964276395.1. Classification (NCBI taxonomy): domain Eukaryota; kingdom Metazoa; phylum Chordata; class Actinopteri; order Perciformes; family Gasterosteidae; genus Gasterosteus; species Gasterosteus aculeatus. The sequence goes on along the minus strand of NC_135696.1, from coordinate 15,927,530 downwards.
ATCCTCTCCAGTGCAGATCACAGAACACGCTAATCTGCCCATTAACACACTGATACACTTACAGTGGTGAGTTCGTGTGTGTACTGGTTGTTTTACACAGTGGGGTACAGGCGTGTTACATGTGCGCTGCATATGCATTGCTCCTTGACATTATATACGACTGAGAGGCAGTGATTTAATACATATGTGCAGAATTATCCACACTCAGTGAATGTGCGTGTGTGTCGTTACACTCGACTGTTATTATTTCCATGTCTGTCTTTGATGGGTCGTTGCACACGGAGCATATGGATGCCTATACGTACACGTATCTGGTGTCAAACGTGCCCGTGTGTGCCCCGCCGCTGGTTATGTGTGTGTGCTTTAGCCATATATTTCTCTGAGTGGGTGGCTAAATAGTCATGTGCCAGTTGTGTGAGTGTGTGTGCGCGCGCGGGAGAGAGAGAGAGAGCGATCTTGTGTGTGCGTGTGTTTTCTGTGTGTTGGCTCGGGCTCCATGTGTGTGTGGGTGCGAGGTGAAGTGTCTCTTGGCTGGCCTTGGCTGGAGAGCTGGAGGAGAGCAGAGGTGAAAGAGGAGATTTGCAGAAAAGACATGCACCCCCTTCCCCTCCATTACTACTTTTTCTTTTTTCTCCTCCTACATATATGTGTCTCACTGCCTCTTCTTCTCTTACTCACTTTTCCTCATTCTTTTTACTCCCCCCCCACCCCCTCCTTCTCTCTACTGCTTTTCCTACCTAAAGTTCTATCTCCACCAGCGGTCCTCCCCGTGCTAAATCACAGTGTTTTATTACGAGGGGCTCTCGGCATTGAATGTGCGTAACAAAAAGCCGCATCGGGCCCTTTTAATAAGACGCAAGGACAAGTGTCAGATGAGCACAACGTTTCTCCGGCGAGAGGAAGTGGCTGTGTGTGCCTCTCAGTCGGCCTGGTAGGAGCAGGTTTAAAGCTAGGAGAAGGTTCATGCGCCAGGACAGATACCAGCGGTTGTGGCTGCCTCTTTAATTGTTTTAATGCAAATATTGCACCCTAGCCGGCCTTTTTTTTTACAGGGTCCGGATAACACTGTGGCGGTCTTTTTTTTTTTTTGTTGCATTTGCAGCAATGATGATGTGAGTCCTGAAAGCAGCATTGTTGCTACACGAGGGGGCACAGAAAAGGGAGAGTACGTTGAGCGGGAAGGTGGCTGCAGCTACTTGTGTATTTACCGCATGTGTGTGTCCGTGTGTGTGAAGCCATCTAGTTTGATGGAGTAGGAGGATGTACAAGGTCCCATTCATGCTGTGGTCCACTATATTTACCCAGGCACCAACCAGGGAGATATGACGTCTACAACGTTATTTTCTTTGAACTTGTTTCAAACGGCTTTTTAGATTCTTGGATTTTTTTCTTCTTATATTAATTAACATGTCGTTTCATTTGTGTCGATATGTGAATATATATTTACATATTATTTTGTCTTGTTTCGCCGTTTGCTAATGTGTCTGTCTCTACAGTTCATGTTAACTGTATATTTTGAAGTGGGTAAAAATCAATATCCATTTTATTTCCATATTTCTTGGTCAGACTGTTGAGGAAATCCATCAATAAGACTCCTCATACAGAAACCCCTGTTTTCCTTTCTTATCCACCACCCCTCCCTATCACATTACATGCATCGATCTCGGCAAAACAAATTCTTACGCCTTACTCGCGCATGGCCGTGATCATGTGTGTCCCGGGTCATACGGTAACCTCTGTAGCCGCGCAGTAATGCCCTGCAGGACCGACCCTGTGTGTGTGTGTGTGTGTGATACCCGGGGCAACCAGTGATCAATACGCATCATGTGAGCATCACTCACGGGTTCTGTGTCAGCTGTTTCCTGTTTTTTTCCCGAGGAGACAAGCCGCCTCACCGCCGTGCTGAATGCCCGAATAATGGGGAGGATACACAATGTGGAGACGCTATCCTGGAAGTCAAAAGGCTTTCTCTGTCATGTGTTTGGCACGGCAGAGTGTTGTGTGTGTGTGTGTGTGCGCGCGTGTATTTGGGTGTGCGTCCGACGATAGAAATGCAAAGCCACCGGCTCTTCTCTCATCAGAGAGCTGAATGGTGGAATGCACTATGTCTCACCCGGAGACGTCTTTTGTGCGGGCATGTGCATGTAAACAGGAGAGAAGAACAATATTGTTATTGTGGGAGCTGCTTTTACAAAATAATCAATAAAGTAGCGGTAATGCGAATAGAAATCTTAACATGTACCATTAACGAGATTCATGTGGTATTCGGGGCAGTTAACATAGTGTTGAATGTAGTGGTCAGTGTGGCAGTTGTGTGTGTGGTTTAATGCACTCAGCTGTGGCAAATGATGAGCACTCAAAATGCGATGTTTAATATCGCAGATGCAAGAAATACATAATAATTAAAAACAGATTTGAATATTTTTTATAGGTTTATAGATTGCTTCTTTGCTTTCCCTGCTGAACGGCATTCGTTTTCATTTCTCCTTCTAAATGTTGGCTGTTGGCTATTTTTTCTTTGGCTAGTTTCCTGCAGTCGGGAGAAGTCACCGGTGTGAAAAGGAAGTGTGTGTGTGTGTGCGTGTCTGAAGGGCCAGTCGCTCAGGATGTCACCACCCAGCCACTGGCTAATGAGGGGGACAGAAGCACAGGGCCGGGGCAACACACACACACACACACACACACACACACAGTCCCACAGTGACACGGCGAGAATGCAGCAGCTGTCACCAAGGTCCTGTCTGTTATGAAAAGGTTGAAGTATAATTGTGCCTTCTGTATGTGTGTGTGTGAGTGTGAAGTGGCAGTACCAGGGGTCACGGGGGGTGTTGAGAGCTGGGAGGGGCCCGCGTTGGCTTCGGTAGCTCAGAGATTGCCACCGGCAGCGAGGATCATCACACATGTTGACTCCAGTGAAAAGGAAAAGGAGCGGGTCGATGTATATATATATATATATATATATATATATATATATATATATGTATATATATTTATACATTGCTGTAGTATTTTAAGACATGACCAGATGGCAGAGACATTGTTGTGAGAGGCTGTTCTTTCCCGTCCTGCGTCCAGAGGAAGGTGACATTAGGAGTGACCTGCGCTAAGTGACAGGAACTTGGGCATACTTTCACCACGGCTTCTCCCTTTTCCTGTTATTCCTCAACTCCTGCTATTTTGTTTTCCTTGGAGCCGCGCCAGCACAACGGGCAAATCGACAGCCTACTATTTTTACATCCGTCTTAAGGACCCCTTTCTGTTCGCTCTGTCTGCCAATTTGCCCCATCAGCAGCGGCAGCGAAGAAGAGGCTCTCAAGGCACTGAGCCTTTCATTTTTCTGTTGGCAGTGTGGCTAATGCTGTCACTGTTATTTGAAAAAGCACTCACAGTGAATTGCTATTATTATTGTTAAAACCATCATCATCATCATCAGGCTTATTTATGGTTGTGGATAATTATGGTAATTTTGTTCAGGGCTCACAGTTGACTCCATCTCTTTCCGCTGCTAATCCGACGTGTACTGTCTGCGCGCGTGTGTGTGTGTGTGTGTGTGTGTGTGTGTGTTTCTTAGTTCTGAACCATTTTTGATGTGCTGGCAAAATACCAAAGTTGTTGTGTAGAGAAAATGGTTTTCTAACAGGTAACAGTGATTTTCATGTCTGCAGGTCGAATGTGTCAAAGCAAACTTGTGGCCACACAGGCAAGAATAAATGTGTTAGACCTCTTAATGCATAGGGTGAACCCGTGTCGGCTTGCGTGTCTTTGTGTGCGAGGGCGAGAGAGGCCTTTCTCCCCAATATATTTGGTTTTCATTCCCTGTAATTCTCTGTTCTGTGTCCAGCTTAACATGGAGATTTGATTGCTAGAGGCCCGGGGAGGATTTAGGGAGGTTCTGGAGAAGGGAGGCTGGTGGTACAGGCTTTGGTAGGCTTGTAGCCAACACACACACACACACACACACACACACACACACACACACACACGCACACATCCTACAGACTCAGATAATGGCTTTCACCCATCCGTATATTATTTGGTTATTATTTTCTCTATGATTATTGAAGTGTGAACTGCATCCTCTCTGTCATTCTGCCCCTATGAATAGAAAATGTTAGCTAAAGAGTCCGGACTCATTAGCTACTTTTGGTTGTGAGCAAAGTGTTAAAGCAACATGTGTAAGCGTTTGTTTGTGCTCTCTGCTGACTTTGTAAAGATGTTTGCTCTGTTGGATTAATAACATTTAATAGCCACTGTTAAATGCAGCTGCCTTGGCATCCCACAGCTCGTGTTTTTCTGGCAAACTGAGACTCTGGGTGGCTTTTTGTTGTGTGCGCGTGAGTGTGTGTGTGTGTGTATACACAGTGCAATTAAATACGCCAGTGTGTGTGGCCTGGATGGGAGAGTCAATGTGTGTGTCGCTGAGCATACATGTTTACCACGTGGAATCCAGACTCCCTGCATGTGAGCTGATCACATATTGACCGGACTTGCGCTTCACTTTATAACAATCTATAATGTCAATTAAGTCACAAATGATCTAATTAGCCTACTCTGATGAACGCCAATTGATCTGACCCTGTATCCGTGGCAACCAGGCGGCAGCGGTGAGGGGGGAGCGGGTGGTGGGGAAGCTGCCCTCCGTGACCTATGGCACCAAACATTGTTGGCTGTCCACCTCCTGTGACATTCATTGTGCGATTGAAGTGACGGCTTCAGTCCTTCAGAACGGGACAAAGTGAGAATTCTTGTAAAGAAAAAATAGCTGTTTTTCAGTGTGTGTTAAAAGGTGTATATTGTGTTCTTGACACTGACGCACACACTCACACACACACACACACACACACACGGGGTATATTTGCTTTTTGTATGTTGATGTTTTCCTTGTAAATGGCCTGAGCTGCTTCTCCCATTGTCGGGAAACGCACTCAGCGATAAGTGCTTTGTTGGAGTACCGTTCACAGCGTGATGTGTGTGACTCCGACTGGCATTTAATATTTCATGGCATTTAATCCATTTGATATGTTTCCTCCAAATACAAAAAAAAACAAACAGAAAAAAATCTGCAGCTGTTGTCTCCCTTATCCAGGCCATTACTTCACAGCTTGTTCATCAGTTCAGATTTGTAAAGGGAGGCAACATGGCATTTATCACCCAGATTTACGTCTATTTTTCTGCACAACCATAAAGCCGACGAATTTAGCGTCTTGATTGCGGGTAAAACGGTGACGACTCGCGAGGGCAAAGGTGATCATTTGAGCCAATCAATGGTTTTCCGGATATAACTCAATAACATAAACAACAACAAGTATCACAAGGAAATGGACCGCGAGATGTATCGCTGTTAAAAAAGGTGAAACGAGAGCACTTATAAAGCAGCCGAGTTTACAGGATGTAGCAGCGAAGAAAGAGCGCATAATGACAAAGAAGGGCAAAAGGGAGCCGGCAGCTCGTGCATCAGTGAGAAGGCGAGGAGGAGGCTCTCTTTGAGATCAATTGGTAATAGGCTGAAGTCACAGAGGCGATTATAGGCGTCGACTTGCCTGTGTTGTAAATGCTGTCAGATCTGTTAAAGGAAGCCTAATACCTCTCAGGTTGAAAGCTGTAATAACATCAACCGTAACTGGATCCGCGGGGAAGTGCAAGTGAGTCTGCGTGAGTGGAAAAGGAACAGGAGGAAGACGAAAGTGTTTCATTGTGTGTGTGCGTAATGTCTAGGTGTGTTTGCGTTTTTGCGCGGCATTGAGCAGCAGCCGCCGCCGCACGCACAAAGGCGAGAGCCGCGGGCTCGCTCCTGGCATTTCTTTGGCCACCAGATGCCTGTCACTGCTTCAAGACAGAAAGAAAAAAAAAAAGGGCAAGTGATGAGGACAAAGAGGAGGGAGGAGAGGCAAAAGGGGGAGGAGTGGGGGGGGGGGGGCACCGCTGTTCACATCATGTCACGTAGCGCTAATTCATCCAGCCTCATTAGAGAGCGGGAAGGGACCAGAGGGCCTCTCTCAGGACGGGGCCCAGGCTCAAACACACACACACACACACACACACACACACACACACACACACACACACACACACACACAGATATATGCATATACTCATTGTCTCAGTTTTTCTCTGGCACATACTTACACGTACACACACACACACACACACACACACACACACACACACACACACACACACACACACACACACAGGCATACACAGATGACACTGGCACATGGCACAGTTTGGGGAATAGAAAATTGCCTTCTCAGGAAGGCCCCGGCCAATTAAGGACCTGACCGTATTGAATGTCAAGTGTTAATTTAGGCTCCCTCCCTCGAACCCCCACCCCCTCCCTTCCATTTCCCAGCAGTGGGGGTAGGAGGGAGGTGTGGGGGGGGGGGGGTAGGGGCTGTGCGCGTGTGTCCCAGAGATGAGCAAATACATGTCAAGCCAAAGTTGATTGCCTGCTCCGTATTATGTGTCGCAGGCAAAGTGGCAAATGTGCTCCCTCCTTTTAGCCTCCCGCGTGCCCCCGTAGGGACGGTGCGATGGTAGGAGGAGAGGAGGAGGGATTAACTGTACCGCAGTGATAAGAACGGGGGGGTTTACACTGGGGAAGACGAGGAGGGGGGTAAAGGGGACAGGCAGGGAGAGGAGTAGAACGAGGGCAGAGGGTTTGTTTGATCTCACAGGACTGGGCGGTGACTTTGATAGTCTTTTAATCGCCTCCGTTTTTGCAGAGGTGATGTCGCAAGGCCCTCGCGGGGAGGTAAACATTTCAGAGTTTCAGATGGAGAACGAGTACATTTAACTCTGGAGTTTGGAGAGTCCTTTATTCAGAAGAGAAAAAGAAAGAAGCTCTATTAACTTTTAAGAGAAACTTGAAGTGATGGCGACGCGAGGGCTCCGGTTGTCTCCGCTCTCAGCTGCTGGCACGGTCCGGGGGCAGACGGGGTTGTTTGCGCGTCGGACTGCTGGTAAATGGCCACCTCCTTACCTCCTTGATCTAATAGACATCCACTTAGTCTTAATGGGCAGATTCCCTTTCTCCTCTCGTGATGACTGTTGCACTCTTTAAAGGTGGAACTGCCTGATTGTCTTTCCTACCCCCCCCCACCCCACCCTCCACCCTCCAGACCACCACTAACTCTCTCCCAGGACAGAGGGAAGTATTTTTAACGAAATAAATATTAATGCACTGCTCGCAAATCACACCTAAAGCCCACGTCTCCTGCTCCAGCCAGCCCCTCCGGCTGCATCTGTTTGTCGAAGGCACTTTTGTTTCACATTCACGCATTCTGTGTTTTTGCGTGGACGCGTGTGCGCGGGGTCGGCGCGCATGTTTGCGTGTGTCCGGTGATAGAAAGTGATGTTGTGAAATTGAAATTGAAAGGTGAGTATTGATCATTTCCCCCTGTGTGTTATTAGTTCCCGCTGCTGCTGACAAAATGAGAACGAGCCACCCGCACCAACACAGACTGATAGACACACAGGGTGCAATCTCACGCACACGACCATACATACATACTGTGCGCTGTTTGCATGTTTCGTAGCGTAAAACATTGTCTCAACAGGAAAGAATGATTCTCTCTTGCAACATAATATTCTATGGAAATATCCACATTGTAGCCCAGATAAACTGACTTATATCCATCAAGGGTCTTTTCAAATAATGACCATTTTAGTCCATGCAGCTCACACACAAGTTCATGTTCTGTAAGCGATGACGAGCTTGGAGTTCAAAGGTCACTGTGAAGCGTAATCCAATCTCTGATCACTGATATCAAAAAAAGCCACCCGTACAGGCCTCTGGGGCCGGGGGTGGGGGGCAGAGGGTGTTACAGCCCAGGATAAGTGCCTCGTCTCTGGGTAGATAGCGATGTCTGCAGGGCCTCTGGAGCTCTAGTGGTCAGCAAAGAAGTCTGTGGAGCCCTAATTGATCACCCTGACCTGGGGAGCTGAGGAAAAAAGGAGATGGGTGTGGAAGGAGGCGATAGGTAAGACTAAAGAGAACAGAGAGAAGGAAAAAGAAAAAAGAAGAAATTGTGCGGCCGGTGGCTTAATCTCTCTGGACCTTTTCCCGTCTGGGTGATAGATATCGTAGGCTTGGCGTGTGACACAGATGGATAATGCAGGCGTCTGGGGCGATAGAGTTATAAATTAACACATTATTGGACCTTAATGTGGAGTCCTGTGGATGATCCCCCATCAACATCATCAACCCTCTAGGCGCACGCATACACAAACACACACCCATATGCATGCAGACACACACACACATACAAGCACGCCTACAGTCTCACTGATGCGTCTAGCTGAGCTCAGGGTGCGGATTGTGCTCCTCAAGTGGCATTGATTTGTTAAAGTGCTGAATTAGCAGAAGTCCAGCTGCTCGTGCTTTTTTTTTCTTTCTTTCCTTTTTTCTGTATTTTACTATTTCTCCCTTTTGCACTTTTTCAATCCGGCTTCATCCTAATTGCACCCCGGTGCTGACTTTCTCCTGTCTTTCTACTTTTACATTTTGTTGTCCAGCCCCAGCAACACACCTTTTGCTCGGTCACAAGCGCTCCTTCCAACACTTTTGCTCTCCTTGGTTTCTATTCCCCCCCCTTAGTCTCCAGCTGGAAGGTTTTGCCAAAAAGAACAGTTGTTTTTTCTCTCCTTCTTCCTGTGGCCCACACAGTACTGCCAGCCAAAGCTGTTATGTCCCTGACTTTGAGACAGGAAGGGAAGTGGTGTGTGTGTGTGTGCAGGGCTGGGGATTGGTATTTAATAGCCAGACATACAGAAAAACTCATATTCAGAGAAGCAGTAGCCTGCACATTATAAGGCCACACACAGTGACAAGCTCCTGCACAGCTCGCAGTATTTAAGACTCACCCGACTCCTGTAGTGTAAAGCAATGGCTTCTACATCCACAAGCTAACCACAGTGAATTCCACTGGCGTAGATGTCATGTTAAAAAACGAATGAGTGCTTCTGGAGACCGAGTAGCGTACAGAAAGGGTCACTGGTGCCTCTGTCTGCTGCAGTGGTGTGTTTTACTTGGGCTTGGGACTTGGACTGACTGTCTGGCTTTCTGAGCCCATGTCAGGGCCCCCAGCCAAGTGGTGCAGATGTGTTAGTGTCTGCTCCATTATCACCCACCACCCTCATGCTCTGTTGTATGTGTGTGAGTGTGTGTGTGTGTGAGGAAGACAGAGAGAGAAGAAGGAGCATATAGAGACTGTCCCCCTGTCCAGCCCAAACAGTAACCATCTGGTGACCAGTGACTGACCCTGTTTGTGTCACACACACACACACACACACACACAGACATATACACACACTGAGGACCGGACTGCATCCAAGTGATGAGTGAGTGACCATCAGACTCCTGCCGAGTCTTCGTCTCTGCCAGACCTCCCAGGTCCCTCCCGTCACTGCACATGATTGGTCAATGAAAGGTTGATGGCCGACGGATCCGTCCGCAGCTCCGATAAAATGCTCAATAAAGCACCGATCCCGGTCCTGACCCGGCTGATAGGAAAACACCAATGACGGAAAAGCACCTAAGTTCTAACCAGATGGCTTGTTTGTTTGATGTACTTAGACCTCAGTCATTGTAAAATTATTTTAATTCCTTCTATTTTAATCTCGATATCAATCAAAGTTAAGATTGTACATATAACTTAATCCATGGGTAGGAAGTTAATAGTCAACTTTTTTGATGGCGGATTGATTGTTAATGTCATTTTGTATGGAGAAACGCCCCAAAACGTCTGACACAGGTTCACTTTGGATGGTTGGACAGCGTTTTAAAGAATTATTTTATCGCTCAATTGAGAAAGTAATCTGTTGGAGCCCTAGTTCAGGTTGTGGCCTGAAAAAAAGAAAAAACGTGGAATGGGATGCAAAGGGGGTGGTCAGGAAAAAACTGTTGTTGTTTTTGTGTGTAGTGAGGCGCAGCAAGAGAAACGAGGGTGTGTGTGTGTGTGTGTGTGTGTGTGTGTCTTCTCCGCCTGGGGGACAGAGAGACGTGAGCAACAAGGTCAAAAGCAGAGAAGGAGTGACACATGCATCACAGGGATGTGACATGCTAGGGTCAGGACAAAGGTCAAGCTGGCTGTCCGGAGGACACACACACACGTCTTTTAGCTCCGCTCTTCATGCATGTGCAAAGTTGCGCAAAGTTGTGTGTCAGGAAGTGACCGTCGCTTTGAAAGGAAACAAAGTAGTAGAAGTAGAATTAAACTGAGCCTCCGCTTCTCCTGGGCAGTGTACTCGGGGGGGAACAAGGACTGTGCGGTGAGCAGGTCACAGCCGGGGCCTAGTGGCAGTGTGGCGTTGTGACGACAGCTCTCCCTTCAGTTTAAATGGAGGGAGGGGGCAGAGGGAAAGAGAGAGGGAAGGAAGGAGGGAGCGGAGCTTGTTGGGAGATGGAGCAACGGAGAGAAATAGAGTGAAGGCCCAAGTGGAGCATCTCAGCAAGAAAAACACTTAAAGTGAGGGATAGTAAGCAGAGATAAAAAGGGGGCAGGGAGAGGGAATAGGGGGGGTGGGGGGGGGGGGGGGGGGGTGACACAGACGGGACGCAGCCGGGGGAATGAACGGGTGAGGAGGAGGAAGAAGAAGAAGGGGGGGGGAGCGTGTGTGTGTGTGTGTGTGTCCAGCCTGAGGCTGATGCGCTGTGACAGTCACTTAGAAGGATTTCACTTCCCCTAAACTGTGGCTTGCAGGAAGAAGCGCCGTAAGTTGGGACAATTATGGGCGGAAGGAGATATGACAGGACACATGCAGAGCGAGAGACGCAGAGGGAGGGAGGCAGTAAAGCGAGAGTGGGGGAGGGAGGCAAAGGCTGTGTGTGTACATGTGCGCGTACAGTCAGAAGAACACAATCATATCTGCTCGGATTTGGAAGATTGGCCTGTATGTGTGCCGGTCAAATACTGTGTGTGTGTGTGTGTCTGTGTGCATGCCTGCGTGGGCCCGTGGGGGCCGAGGAGGGGCCCCCCGCTCGGTGCACGCCATGTCAGGGAGGGCCGGCGTCTCGCTCCTCATGGTACCGTATGTTACCACTCTGCCTCCCTCATTCCTGCGCCTCATGTCTGTAACTTAACCTGGTGACGGAGGCTAGCAGGGAGAGGGAAAATAATTTGGATTTGTATGCTGCCAAGAAACATGGCTCATTTTTTATAATCGTAGGGTGATTTGATTCCTTCCTTCCCGTGATTTTTCCTTTTTATATGTTAATAGTTTGGTTTCTGAAGTCTCTGAAGTGTCCTCCTTGCTACGCTACATTGTATGCAAACGTGTCTCTGCCAAGAATGTTTTGCAATTTGACTGTGGATAAAAAAAATGTGGCTTTAGTGATCTGTTCTGCTTCTTGCGGTTGTCTCTCGTTTTGTTTTTTCTGCCGTTTGTCTATTCGAGTGTTTCAGTGTGTACGTGTGTGTGTTCACTGTGCGATAAATAATTACGAAAAATATACTACACTTCACCCCTCTGTGATAGCATCTATTCAAACATAAACAGATAGATGTGCCTCTCTCCCTCTGTCTTTGTCTGGAGTTTATCTTCTTCATGTCTCCTAAATGGTTATATTAGTATTTATGTAAGGAAGGCTAATTCTAATATACCTGACACTTTTTTGCAGGCCTTAATAAAGGGCGTCTGAGGTATTTAGGATCACAGTCATACGGTCGTTTTATTTTTGAGATCAGTCAATTAGTGGAAGAAGATATTTGAGGATGATGATGAGTGTAAAGACTTAAATGTTGTCACCTTCCCTCGCCACATTCTCTCACCGCTCTGCTTCCTCCTCATCAGTACGGCGCTTGTGTTCGTCCGCTGAGCCGCCTTTTGATATTCGCTCTCTTCATTTCTCTCTCTTTTCCTTCCCTCCACGCTCTCCCTCCCGTGGGTTTCATTCAGATGCACCAGCAGACTGGCTGTTTGAGGGAGTGACGGAGGGATGGATGGAAGAAAGAAGTAGGGAGGGGGCACACTGGGACAGGGGTTGAGGTATTAGACCCTGAACACAGCTGGGACCCCTGCTATCAAAGAGACGTTAATGGCACGTCTGCTGGCATTAGAGAAGCTGGGAGGAAAGTTTGGCACTGCGTCGAGCCCGAGCACGGGACCAACGCCGCCGGTCCTCCTCGGGACCATCCAGCAAGATTTAATGCTGACTGATTCCACTTTTCCAACAATTTGATCCAGGGTCAATTTTAAGTAGGTTTGGGGAGAGTCAGAAAAATGTTGCTGAATGCTTTCATGGGGATCTTCACTCAGGCCCCAAAAACTGTTTTTGGTGATGTGTTCAGACTAAAAAAAGCACCCTGTTAGAAGCACATTCAGAGCCACCGTTTACTGCAACTTCATCCTGCTTAGCCGATGAATAGTCGCAACAGCAGATAGAACAAACTGCACTTAATTTTCTCACTGGTATCCATAGAAACACGTCCACGCTGACAGAGCCGGCCTTCTTTTTCTTTTCGTTTTTTTTTTAACTGTGCTATTTTTCGGTCTGAACCTTTGCTTACATGGTGCTTAAACAAACCAAAATATGTTTGATGGTCCCACAAGATGTGCAAGTAGCTCTGTTTAGGCGTGCTTGGCTGAACCCACGTCCTGGTAGTAGATATAAAAGAAGAAGTGAGCCGTTCCCCCTTGTAGCAGCCATTAACCATAACAGGGGTCAAGGGTCGTGGGCAAAGCATCGGCTATGGAGACAATAAAGGACTTAAGTCTGTCCACAAAGACCCTAACAGTGATCTTTTTAAGCACAAAATAAATGTGCATGTGTATGTATCTATAAGCCGAAGGAAAAAAAAAGCCCACACCTGTTTACAGAGCCGGATTGAAAGCACCCGTCTTTGTGGACTTCAGGCCGATTTTTCCCCTGGTAGCCGCGGTTCTCCATACGGTCGTCCACGCAGGTCTAAATAATTAATAAACTCTCGCCCTCGATGCCGCACTCCCTCTCTCCCCCTGTGCCATTCGCCCTTTCCCCCTCCCTTTTTCCTCTTAGCACTTGCTTCATTTGTTTGCTTTGAGGAGCTAAATCTTGTTTGCGCGTATTAATAAGTCAAGGCAGATTATCCTCCCGCCCCCTCTCCCCCCCCACCACAGCCTCCTGTAGCTCCCCCCCACCCCTCTCTCCTTACAGGGTGGCTCTGTTTGCAGAATCCCACCCCCCACACCCTCCCCACCCTCTCCCGGCCCCCACCCCATACCAGAGAGGCATGGTGCGCTAGGCTAATTAGATTAATTCCGATGCCTGTAATGATCGCTCGCCATCTATTTTTAATGACTGGTGCATATCAAAGAGTAGTAAAGCATGCTACCAGCAAAGGATGCTCCCACCCCCCCCAGCGTGTCAGGCCCTGTAGGGGGCCACTGGCTTAGTGTTTGTGTTAGCATATTGCCATTGTGTGTTTGTGTGTGTGTATTTGTGTGTGTTCAATTGTGTCACTGTGGGCTAAGAAGGAACATGTGTTCAGTTTGGCCTCTGCCTGGCCTCCTAAAAAAAAAGAAAGAAAATGGAACACAAATAAATAAATTAGCATCCACTCGATGAGATGACATTGTGATCTTTTTTCGTGGTTGTGATATAAACGCTTCTAGCTGTTGTTGTCTCCCGGTGTTGCTCCTACACATTTTATTTATTATATTTAGAAAGGACTGGAAAATTCGACACATGACTGAGGTTAGGATATGCAGTAAAAAAAGATGTAGAACTGATACAAAAATCAGCATTACGTAAACAGTAACAGCTTTTTTTTTGTTGCTCCATTACTCCCATCTGATGTTTTTTTTTCTCTTTCAAAACACATCCTGTTTTCTGTGCTTGCAGTAAATCAAAAAGTAAACCTTCTTCACGTGTGTGTCAATGAGCATTAAGCCACGGCTTACACCTTCGCCATCCCCAAGCAAGTGTGTTCATCCTTTTGCATTTGAGATGCTGCTCATCTTTAATAGATAGACTCTTGAGTCTCTTCTCCTCTTTCTTCACCCCTCTGTCTCTTGGCCGTGTAAAAGGGAGTATAAATATTTGAGAGACAAGAGGTTCAGAAGTGGGGGGGGGGGGAAAGGGGCGTTTAGCGAATCCATTTGGAAACACAAATCTGAAATGAGAGACTGTGAGGAGTAAAGGAGGGAAGACAGAAAGGGAGCATGAAGCAGAGGTATTTCTCAATAAACCCTCCATATACATCTCTCTTTCTCTCCTGTTTTCTTGTCTGTTCCTCTCTCAGGCTAAACAAATATGTGCAACTTACACACACACACACACACACACACACACACACACACACACACACACACACACGGTGGATTTCCATCAAATATTAAAGAAGGTGTTTCCAGTAATTATTGCACTGTTTGCCTCTGCCTCAAAGCCTGATCTGTAATTAAACGGGATTGCACACGCACAAGTAAAGCACGCACCTCCACGCCCCCAGACACACACACACACACACACACACACACACACACACACACACACAGAGCGAGGTGCAGATTTGTGAGTAGATCACTGTAATTCATACTCTCCCACAACACATGCTGAACTTTGTAGACACACATTCAATGGACTCATTCATAGACAAGTCCTCATTGAACATAACAAAACTTTGGGAAACACACGCATGCTTTGCTTCCTCACACGCGCACAAGAACAAGGGAAATCCAGAGTCTGTAACATGGTATCTCACCCAGACACCCTATTGTGATGTTATCTCCATAACTGCCCACATATTGATCCGCCTCCCTCTTTAATTCTCTCTCCATCTGCCCCCCCCCCACCCCTTCCCTCTCGCCCCTTCACCCACCCAGCCCTTATCTAATCTGGCTACGCGACTAATGGCGGCCATGAACAAGTGCCATAATGTGCTCTGGTAAGCCGTTATGATGTGAAATGACCCTATTGATTGGCTTGCATCCCCACTGACAAAGAAAGAAGTGGCGGCAGTCACTTATTACTGTTAATGAGCGGTGGGATGCGCCCTAAGTGGCACGGCACACGGGCGCGCACACACACACACACACACACACACACACACACACACACACACACACACACACACACACACACAAGCGGCCCTCTCGCATGATGCTGGGGACATCACTCCTACCTGTCTATGTCCCGCCACATTTCCACTCGCTAGCGAGTGGGAGGTCCCACCGCGTGGGGCCCCCGGTGACGAGCTTTTAATGGCCGCCGCTTGGTGTCGTCACGTCGCGTTTCCAATGGCTCTTGCATCTGTTTCTATGTTTGCGTCTGTTGTTGCGCACCTGGCGTGTCCGTAACGAACGAAGCAAAGGGGGGGGGGGGGGGGGGGGGGGGCGGCCGCTCAGCCCGACGGGTGAAACGACCTTCTGCTTTTTGAAAGGAAGCGGGGGGTTTTCGCACAGAAGCCCAGACGCGAGCTGATGTAGTCAAGTGTAATGGGCGCCGAAGCAGCGGTAAGTGTGATGATGGCCAAAACGAAACTGGGAGGTTTGGTTAGACAGCAGTGCGTCGAGGCCACAGGCGTAGATCTGACTCTGACACTGTGCTGTGTAGACAGAGGAACGGCGGGTATGCCAAGCTGCTTTATGAGCGAGGGGGGGGATCTTCTTCTCGCTTGTGTGTGCGTGCGCGTACAAGGATGCCGGTGTGTTCTCCAAGCTGGCAGCGCCTCGCGGGAATAATCCATGGGACACATCCAATCAGCCGCAGTGCATGTGCGACACATGTTTTTTTATTCAATCTTCTTGTCTTTTCATCTTCCGCCACCACCAGAACGCTTCCTGCTATTTTCTTCCCAGCCCGGGACAAACGAATAACAGATGTGGGAGTTTGGAACGTTCCCTCCGCTCCACCTCTCCCCTTCCCTTCCCTTCCCTTCCTCCTGCGCCACGACTAGTCTGTGACAACCTTTGCACTCTCACTCTCTCCCGCTCTTTGGGTTTTTTTTTTCTTACCCCTGAAGGCTGCCTCTCCCACTGCGTGGGGACACGAAGCTGCACCCATCTCCCGCCCGCTCCCCCTGGAAGACTCTCATTCTGAGACTGTTTGCCTCTTTTGTTTCTGCGTGTTTGTGCGACTTGGATCGTTTTGGTGAACATGTGGAGACGGGTCCTGCTCCTCGGGTTCCCTCGGTCGACGCAGTGAATCAGAGATTTACTTCATTTATGGACATGACAAGTCCGTAAATGAATAACTGTGTCATAGAATTGCTTTAATATTTCACTGAGGCACATTTCAGTGGAACTTAGAAGGGGAAACAGTTACTGTAAATATTTTGGAACAGGAAATAAAAATGGGGAGAAGTGAGTCACCTTGAAATTTGATGTTACTTTGTTTTTATTGCACCTCAAGTTTACGGATTAGTGAGCTTATACTGGGGTTTTCAGCTGTATGGCACATACAGCATTCGCTTTTTCCCATACAAATCAATCAAGAACTTTAATAATTTAACTATAATCCAATACATTTGCTTATTTATTATCCCCCTCAAACGAACAAATCCATGCCGTATCAATGTTGCATACTTGAAAAGATTTATTTATGCAAGGCTGCAGCTGTAACAGAGGATATAGTGGGGTGTCTGGGAAGAGTCAATATTTTCACATGTGAGCCTGTGAAATTAATGACCTAATATCTGCAATGAGAAAGCTCGTTTTAAGGCATAATCCACTCCCTGTTTCTTGGGAAGACAAAAGCAACTGAATCAATGAAGGTTTAGGCTCTGGGAAATTAATACCGCACACACACACACACACACACACACACACACACACACACACACACACACACACACACACGTCTTGAGTTGCAAACGTAAAAAGGCATGGTTACATCCAAGACAACTCACATACATACGCTGCAAGAGGGAGCCTTGATTTCATTCAATCACACAAAGTGACAATGTGTGACAATAAGTGCTATTAAATCAGTATTAATGTTCTTGAATTTGAGGTGAATGAAACATATTTATTATACTGCAAATGTTTGCAACAAAGAGCAATGCACAACATTTGGCAGTTCTTAAAAGCAGTTACTGTGTTAAATCCAGAGGCCAAATACGAGGGGAAACTGTACCTGCACTTACCTACATAGTGAAAACACATGTTGAGAGAGTGATTTTTAATTTTACTGTAATATGCTCCAGTGCACAACATGTACACTTTGAGAAGTCACTCCCAGATTGCGTAGCAGAGCTTTTTCCTCTTTGAGCTCTGGAGGTTCATTTATTTTGGGGTTGTGCAATTAGTGTGCATGTATCCCTTACCAAGCTTATTGGTTACAATGCTAGGGAAGTAAAAATGATCTTTTGCATTCACCAAAGACCAGCAGTTTACGCGGACATTTAGAAATAAAATGTCAACGGAACGGAAGAGCTCAACAAGGCCGAGGAGACGGGAAAAGGAAAGACCAAAAAGGTACACGATTATTTCATTATCTAAATGAACGACAATCACATGCACGCATCAAGACAAGGCTGTGCATCCGTCTTAAAATGAACTCACCAATTATGTGCAGAAGCAGAAGGAAGGCAGGGGCCTCTATGTGGCGATAATTTGCAGCCATCAAAAAGGCTTTTGATTCCATTTGGAGGAAAAACCTCTGAGGGCAGTCTGGTCCGGTGCCAGCTGACCTTCTATCTCTGACCTCTCACCTCCGCAGCGGCTCGGGAATCGGGCCGATGGCTGATTTGTCAGAGAAGAAAAAGAGAGCTTGTGAAACAGAGAGCTTGTGCATTCTCAGACATCACTTCTCTTTACTTGGTATGGATATTCCTGACAATTGCTTTTGGTTGGATGAGTTTTTAACAGTGTTGCAGTCCTGCAGCACTCTAAACCCGGCACTCATGGGGCGTGAGTACCAACCCCGACCTTAAGTACCCAAAAGAAGGCCGCGGTAGCCAAGGAAAGTAGGAGGGATAGGATGGTAGGGGGCACGTAGAGGACAATCATTAGCCCTTACAGAAGGAGGGATGAGGAGAGGCTGCTGGGTGCGCGAGGATGAGAGCGGGAAGCTCAGCGGTCCCCGAGCATCTGGCAAGGCGTCACGGGGAGCCACGGCCCCTGTCATTAATAGTGATGAAATCATTTAAGCCATCAGGACTAAACGAGCCAGTTAAGAGACACTCAACGCTACACTTGTGTCCTGAGACGGAGAGGCATCGCCTGTGTGCGCTGCTGACATTGACACACGCAGAGGGAGAACAGATGTGTGTGCGTGTGTGTGTGTGTGGAAGCTAAAATGTACAAAGCATTTTGTTTTCTTCATGTTTTTGTGATAAACGCAACAAGATTATATATGGGTGATTCCTCCTGCTTTTTATGGCATTGAAATTTTGGCACTTTAAAAATGGTATTTAATATCTGTAGTCTTTTGAATTGAAATAAGTGTATGAAAGAACCTGAATTAATGGAATCAGTGGAATTCACAGTTTATCAAATGCAGATTCTAGGAGTGAAATTTATTGTCAGAGAAATTGAAGTATTAAACAAGCAATAACGGTCGTATAATAATAGTAATTGTACATCATAATACTTATAAACAGTTGAACTTCAACCCTAAAGTTCAAATTCAGAAGACATCGTTTGTGTTTGTTTGGTCAATGCCACAACTTGCTAAAAACTGTGTATGTTGGTTAAATGGAGACCCATTATGTTGACATGAGGACCAGAGGGCTGAAAAGACATTACGAACTCACCACTAAATGAGTAGAACATTAGATGTGATCCTTTTTATATCAATTTCCGGCCTCTGCAACAGCAGCTCAGCTGAAAAAGTGGACAACAAATAGGTCAATTATCTCGTCCAAGCACAACCTTCACATAAACTCCATGCTCTACTGTATGTGCGATATATCGGTAAATCCCTCTATTTGTTTCCTCGGCGAGAGGAGCATACCGCTGTGTACGGTATGCCGCTGTATGATGAAAGTCGTGGAGCCGAGCAACAAACTGTGTTACAATTTACAAGAGATGTCCCATCATTAGAGCTGTAGTGAGAAGAGAACCAAACCACTGGCTAAATCTGCCATGAAATACTAGACTGCAGCAATAAAACTTGAGCATCTGCACCAAACTGGAAACAGATGAACCCTGTCAAGGATGCATTGTGACTTTTTTTTCTCCCCCCTCCTTGTTTCCTACGAGGCTGCTGGTCTTCTCTGGATGAGTGGTGAGAATGGCCATTTTGTGCATAATTACGTGCGTTGCCGCGCGTGCACAGTGCGCAGCATGTGCCGATCACGCGTGCACGCCGGTGTGCTCTCGTCGGCCTTTGTGTGTATCATGTTATGGCCTACACAAGTACTGAGGCCACGGAGGAAATCCATTGCCAACAACAGCACAGCAACTGGCGAGGAGCCACGCCACCCCAGAGGCTTATGGGATAGGGTTTACAAGCAGAGTACCAAGTGTGGGAGGGTGAAATCTGTACGGGTCACCCTTTGTTGTGCTGCACAACGTGTCCAGTTATTCCTGAGAAAACTGACAGATACCTTCCTAGAATTCCTCCTCAATGATGATGCTGAACATGTGGAGATTAAAAGGCAGCGCTCGGCCAATATGGTTCCCCGCATTCGATGTACAAATCAGGGTATTAATACCAGGTATTACATTGATGTGGAGTAGAGTGCTGGAGATTTGTAGCATACATTAAGAGTCAGACGAGAACACCGCGGTGCTTATTGTGAATTAAAGGCACGGGCTCCGTGCCTTGTTTGCTCCCGGGGAGGGGACGTGATATCCCGTTACTTCCTCAAAGTCCTCACTCAGTGGGGACAGTGAGCTTTTTCCATCTCAGGCCCAGACAACTCACCTCCAGTGTGTTGGCTTCTCCTTATATAATGATATTTAATAGTTGGAAGGTCATGCCGGAGGTGGCCGGTTACACGATACAGATCTACGTTGGCGTTTTGTTTATTAGCCATAAGTGCTTACTGAAGTAACTGCAAGATGGCCAGGTTTGTCCCTGTGTCTTATTCTCCCAGAGCCTCACGATGTGTTGTTGTTTGTGGGGATTTATCGGAGTCAGTGTTAATAGCAAACATACCTCGTTTTTTCACGGCATAATGTTGATTCTCCTTTGTCTTGTCATCCGTTTCACATCGCCTTCTCTCCAGTGAGCTGCAGCTCTGCCGTTCCTCAGTCTATTGACAGACGAGTACATTCTAGACATATCTGGGGGATTAAGTTGCAAATTTAAGCAATGGGAAAATCAATGGGTTCCTCTTTTAATTCATGAGAAAGGCTGTCACTGCGTAAAAAAAAGAAACAGCAGGGAGATGTGGCTGTTTAGATCACGTTCACCCAGGGAGGAGAGAGCGAGGACAGCTTCCTTTAAATCTCTCCATCAAATGACAGAAAGGCCGATGGTTGCTCGCCAGCGATAAAAGAAATGAATTAAAAACACTGCAGAAGAAAAACAGATCCTTGTTTCCACCGTATCAGCGGCCTATGCAGCCATTTTCATCGGCTAAATTCTGAAAAATATGTTTTAATTTTTGTAAAATAATGCGCTGTGATTCAAGAGCAAGAGTACGTTTATGTCTCCTGAGTCCATGTAGGAGAAGGAGACAGCGGCGTTGGGGAAGGCTGCAGCAAAGGTCCTAACTCACCTTTCCGCCAATAAAAACGCATAAAACTGTTGTTTAAATCCGCAAAGATACCCATCACGGATCTTTTTGATTTATACATTCATTTGTTTAAACCCTTGCCACCAGAAAGTAGCAGCACAACAAGCATTGTTTTTATTTAGCCAAAAGCACGTCACCGGCTGGCAAACATTTCGTGAAGTCATCAGATCGCTGCGTTTTATGACGCCGCTGAACAAGTACCCTTCTTCCCCGGGTTACACTCCCGACGATTTCCCCTGCTGACCTCGGGGAATTTGATTCTTTTTAATGAACAGCTCAATATCTAATTCATTAAAGTGGCTCTTGTCTTTGATGCATTTGCCTTACTCCAGCTGAATGAAGAGAGCGAGCCGGGGGATGAGGGGAGATGGCCCCCCGTTGATGGACGCCCAGCTCCGAGTGTGCGCCTGTCCGTGTCCCTCGGAGACTCGGGGGCCCCTCCAGTCGATTGTGGCTCCTCTCTCCACAGCGACGGAGAGTGGGAGTTTTACTCGGTTTGAATGCTGAGGGACGGGAGCTGTAATTGGCCTCGTGCGCGCGCACACACACACACACACACACTCTCTCTCTCATCATTAGGAGCAGGCCAAGAGAGAGGCTTAACAATCGGTGCGGGGCGCACTGCCAGCGCTTTCTGTTTTTCTCTGTGCCTCCATCGGGCAGTGAAAAAGCATAAGGAGGCATGTTAGGCTTCGGGGGCCGTATTGAAAATGTCGCCCATGGCTCCGCTTTGTGTGTTCTGTGACTGAGCAACATATTTTCTTTCAATGCCACTAAGGGATCTCACAGTTTATAGGCCCCTGCTCACACTTAATTCGGATGCTTTTCATTCACTGGCTTGACGGGATGAGCAGGGAGACAGGTGTCACCAGGAGAGCTGAAAACACCTGTGCGTCCGCAAATTTGTGGCCATGCAGTTTCCGTGGGAGCAGTTGGAAGTCCCGGCGTTTTGCAGCTATCTTCGGCACCCCGGTAAGCCCACACACGCGGCCCTCGGTTCCGGTCCACACTGATCTCCACCACCATCTGCATCCTCCACTGTTCTGCGATTAGCACGTCTCTCGTTCAGCAGCTCCCCTGTTCTCCTCTCTCGTCCGCTGTCTGTTTCTCTGCATAGATCTCACTCTCTGAGCGGACACTCATCCGTTTCAGAGACACATGGCCGGTGGCAACATGGGTTCACAGAGACATGCATTGCATAATATGAAAATCAGTGAATCTGATATACGGCGGGTTGGAAGGCCTGAAGAGAAAAGAGCACGGCGAGAAAAGGTGTTGTAAAGCGAAAACAGAGGGGCCTTGGTGGAAACATGAAGGGGTCAGAATAAGAGTGGAGGGGGGGGGGCTCCCCGGCGACGGCCTGCGAGGACGGCTGGGGATGTGTCAGGTGCCTGAGCCGCGCTGGCCAGTGTTGTTGTTACACCGAGGGCAGCGCCACAAGTCCAAAAGTATTGATTTCCCGCCTTGTTGGAAGGCAGAGAACTGTCATGTGGAGAGCACTGACCTTGGTGCACACACTAAGACAACTATTCCCCCCCGGACCCCCACGGCACAGAGAGAGGAGAGGAGAGGAGGGGGGAGGAGAGGCCAGGGGAGGGGGGCAGACTCGAGACACAGCAGCTCCATGCAACAAACAACAACAAGCTACCGCGCCTCCTGTTGGGGAGGGAGGGAGGGAGGGAGGGGGTGGGGGGTGAAGGTAAGGAGATAGAGGAAAAACAGAGAGAGCGCTCAGAATGAAAGCAGAGAGAGAGAGAGAGAGAGAGAGAGAGAGAGAGAGAGAGGGAGGGGGGAGCTAACAGTCAAAGCCCGGCCCAGTTCCCCCGAGTTGTCAGTGGGCAGCACAGTGTCTGGTTATCACGCTGTTTGAAATGACAATGGCTTGACTTGTATTTTCCTCCTGAGACCCAACTCAGATATATAAGCCAAAAGGAGGGGTGGGGGGGGGGGGGATTAAAGGAGTAGAGACAATAAAAAGGCCTGGTCAAAAAAACACCAGTTAAAGGGAGACGGAGGTATGAAACAGTACGAGGAAAAGGGCTGACAAAAATATAAGCGAGGGGAGGGGGGGGGTTTGACTCCCTCAGCCTCTGTATCGCTGGGGCAGTTGTGAAGCCTTTGACGTCTACAGAGAGACGGAGAGGAAGGAAGAGACGGGAGGCAGAAGCTGCACAAGCGAAAATGTTTTTTCATGTGGAAGCTCCATCAGGACCTGACACACAAAAAAGGGCTCACTGTCACCTGCAGCGGCGCGGCGGGGGCTCATCCCTCCGTCGCCCCGGAGCGCCGCGCGGCGAGACAGACGGAGAAAACACAGCCTACAAAGAGCTCTCCTCGGGTTACACGAGGGTGACAGACACTTAAGAGACCCAGTCACACATCCCTCGCCTCAGATCAGGGTGTTTTGCTAACAAGCTCCCCGTCCCGCACACTGAAGCTTATGAAGAAAGGCCGCTCTTTTTTTTTTAATGATCAAGAGTTCTGTGTAGACTTCTGAGCTATTCGCCAAGTCTCTTTTTTTTCCGCGAGGAATCTCAAAGAAGTGGAGTCCTAATTGAATTAGTGGGCTTTTTTAGTGTTTGACATCGTAAGCTTGGCTATAAGTAAGGAAGTGGGGACTTGGGAAGTGGATTTACAGAGCGGTGTTGGTTTTGGTTCTAATTTTACACTCTCTTGACACACATTATTCCCCTCAGCTGCAGTTAGGCCCAGATATGGTAATGCTAATAATATGTGTGCGAGGGGATTTAAGTGGCTCTCTCACCTAAATTGCCGGGCCTGGGAAACAAAGTCGTCTGTAAACCACCGGGGGGGCGAAAGCCGTGTCAATGGCGCGGAGGCCTTAAATATGATACTCGTTCGCAGTAGAGAGGGCGTCATTGGTCAAAGAGAGTTATTGTTTTAAAGATTAGAACAAGCAACCTTCCTCATCATCCGCCCATCTTTGGCTGCTCTAAATCCTCTTATCTCAACATCTCAGCGTGTCTTCAAGGGGAAAAGCACTCTAAAAACACCTTTGGTCGTATCACTATTTGGTAGCCTTGATGCTGATATTAGTCTTCTTTAATTTGGTCAAATCTATTTGCTAATTACACTTGCTCTCATGATCTCAGTGTTTTTAATCCAAGGGCTTTACCGATATTATCTTTACTCACCCAAAGGCAGAAAGAACCTTTGATCAAGATTAACGGCATACGCTCTCTTTTGGTCTGTGCGAAGACGCGCACACACAGACACACACACAGACGCTTGCTGCACAAACTTAATTAATCTGTTTCATCTGTCTATTCAGCTTCCTCTGTCTGTGCGTTGTCGATATATATTCACCTCACCGTCCGCCCAAGAGCACGATTTCTAACTAGTACAACTTCATGCTTTTGGAGACGTGTATTGAATAATAACAGAATCAAGTATTCTATCATTGATGGATTTACCTGGTCAGTAAAGTGTTAAAAATGACTGAGGGCAGTGGTTAACATCTCATTTGTTGAATGTCAACTTCCTTTGGGAGCGCTGAAGGGACACTGTGGCTTTTAACACATCAACACAAAAAAAAATTAGAAACACAGACATTGACATTGGCCTCCCCGAAATATATAGTGGGACAACTGGCAACAAGCAAATGATAAAAAAATGAGCCTCCACAATTAGCTCTTGCTCTCAGTGGATGCATAAGGGATCTCGCAACACAAAGCGATTTTGCGCCACTTGAGATGATGACAGATTGGGCTAAAAGGAGCTGCTTTACCCACTTAGTCCGCCCGCTTTGGGGGTATCTCTGCGTTTTTGTCCGTGGTGAAAAGGGACGGCGAGGCCCGTGGGCCTCTCAGCCACCTCGGTGCCAGAGGGCATGAAGCCAAGCGAATGCCCCGCCTGACACATGATGAACTTAGGGACAGGTGACCCAAAACGAAGGCCATTCCTTGCATTCCACGCGTGTTTGCAAGTAATGACATGCCAACATGTCACTTTCACCTCTCATGAATCCAGCAGGGGAAAAAAAAACAAAAAAAACAGATCAACACTCTCACTGGTGTCAACAGGTATGATGAAAAGAGGGAGCACAAAGGTTGGACATATTGACAATACAACGGCTACTGTTTTTCTCTTGGTGCTCAGCTCACAGAGTGCCCCATTGTGTTCATTTCAACAGCACATTTGGAGTGTTCTCAACGGCTATCGAATGTAGTGTTGAAAGCAAATGGCAGTAAACTACACAGCAACTCCTGCACCACAGTTTCTAAACCACACGGAAACCTATCCTGCCTGCAAAATGCTTAATAGGACGAGAAAAGCTACCTTGATGTTACAGATGCAGAATTGTTTTTATGGGAGCACAACTGGCACTGTTTTGATGGCATGAATAATATTTATTCCATGATTCAAGTGTACTGTTGGTATTAAGTACCTGATCAGTGGCTGCAGACTCGTTAAAATAGGTGAGAAGGAAATAGACTATTGGTGTTTGAAGAAATAATTGCCTCAGTACACTACACGACTGCATTGCTTTTTATCTCCATCCTTGCTTGTTTTTTTTGTATTTTCCTGGCGCTGGTCTTGTATCTATCCCATGTATTCCCCACCGTCCATGACATACTGGAAATGCCTGGTTAAGTGCTGTTCTGACATTAGCTGAGTGTAGTCACAGCATTTGGCCTGGGGACAAATACTAGAAAAGCCCTATAAATATGGATGCCCCACCCCACCCCTCCTCCTCTTTTCGCCCCTGCTTTCTGCGGGCTCCCCGATGAGTTTGCATGTGTCTGTGTGTGTGTGTTGCACGGCATTTGCTCTGTCACACCATGTCCCCGCTGTTTGTTTACTCTGACAGAGATACACTTGCTTGCCCGTCGGTGCTCTCCACCCACGCCTCCTAACCGAGTGCCAAAGAGCTCGAGAAAACGCTCCAGCCTCTCCCGTAAATAATGCATCCACGAGTTCCAGGCACCTAGCGCCGCGTCCACGGCTGTCTGAACTATTTCGTAGGGGAACGATGAGCCGGTTAGCCTGATAGCTGGCCCGGTTGCACGCGTGTGTTTAGCGCAGTGTCGTCGTCGCAGAACATCCCACAGAGCTTCTCGCCACGTGGAAATGGTGCCAAACGAGGCCGCGGCGGCCCCCTCTCTGCCCACCTATGCCCCCCCCTCACCCCAACCCCCTCCCGGCGCTGCGGCGGCCCGGGGCCGCACCAATGCCAGCACATGCGGAGCGGCAGGAAGGGGGTCCCCGCGGGGAGGAAGTGGGCCATTAGTAGAGTCCTTGCCCCGGCGTTTTACTCCACTTCAGTACACATCACAGAGGGCCGCCCTCTCACTAACTAGCTAACACATGCTAATTAGTCTGGCGACAGAGACAGTTCCCCGTCTTGCTTTGGGAGCATATGTGCAGCTCCAGAGCAAAAGCTGGCCGAGGACTGACGCTGCTTCATTAAGGTTTTTTTTTTTTTTACGTTTTTTTGCACATCAAATAAACTGTGAATGTAGGACGGAAGCTTGGTGTTTTCAGATTAACCAGAAAAATATGACCGAAGAGGCAGGCGCTGTGAATGAACCGCTGTGCTTTGGGACTTTCCTTACCTGCCAGATTGGTTGTGGCGTGCAGTCTGCTCTGCAGCCATTCGCCTCTTTCCTGCGACGTCTTCATTTCCTGGAAACATGAAGAACCGCAGCCTTAATGAAACGTAATGATGATAGTCATAACGCAACAATAATCCAGTGGTCTGGAAAACTAATCAATGCGTCTTCTCTCCTTACCCTAATGACCTGTGAAAACAAAGCAATAAAAAAGCGGCCTGTGTTTATTTTGGCCAAAGCAACAGGCTGATAAGAGCGTCTGGCTGATTAGTGCACCACACACAGCTAATGTCCCCACGCGAGGTGAAGGCGTGTGCATTTACAGAAACTTTCCTCTGGATGGAATGTTTGCTGGACAATTTTTCATTCCTCAGTTACTCTACCGGTCTTGTTACTGTGCCTGTAGCCGTCGGTGGTAGTTGGTCACAATGATGAACACGATGATGAACACACGTTGCTTCCCTCGTCCTCTGAGAAGTGGCCGACCAGCGCAGCTTTCACTTCAGCACGCCTCTGGTCTCTGGGCCTCGGTCTGATTCAGAGACTCTGGCTCCTCACCACAAATCACTGTGGTGGGTTGTGTGCTGACAGCTACTTTTCAAGTACAAAACAGGAATTATGAAGAAAAAAGGGCATCAAAAGGTGCATGCACGCCTTTGTCCCCACACGCTATATCATATTATCACAAACACACAGTGTAAAATACCATGTTTGCATCGTCCTCTTGGGTCCAAACATAATACGACATGTGCGTACGACACCCAGAATTTTTTTAACTCTCAGAATTGAAATGATCCAACAAGCCCGGTAATAAATGCATTTCTTATTCTCCGGCCAGATCATACAAACACCAAAAACACACAGGACTCTTCACATGACAACATGGGAGATCAGTGTCAGGTGGATTACGCGGAATGATGGGGTGATGTGTCTCTTTTTTTTTACTCCTCCCGCTTGCTGTAGAGCCGGGTGTCCTGATTAAAAATTTCAGCTCCGCTGCCTTTCTAATTAATTAGCGAGGCCACTCAGAGGAGCGCTGTGGACCAATTAGTCTCTAGCAAGCCGATGATGCCTATCGCTACTGCATCACCGTACAGCTGTCGCTCCCCGCTCCGAGGACGACCCTCAGGTGCGCGCACAGGTTCAAACAGCAGCGTGCGGCCGTGCACATCAGACGAATGTATTCACACAGCGTAATAACGATAGTTATGAGAAAAATAAAGTATACGCAAAATATATGCACAGGCAGACTCTTTTAATATTATAAACATATAAATAGAACATACAGTATAACATTTTTAGGGCTGGATTAAATGTAATGACTCAGAGAGTCTAGAGGAATCTGTCGAGGGAGTTTGACTGCAGACAGTGATAAAAGAAAAGTCCTGGTTGTTGATAAGTCATCAATCAACAGATAATTAATCTATGATCATTTGGGTAATTTATTAACTGAAATACCAAACATATCCCGGTTACAGTTTTTGAAAGCAAATTTTTGTGTGTTTTATGTTTTACTAAGACATCCCTTTCAGTTCTTCCAAATTTGGCTGGGTATCTGACACATAACATATCTGTCATTTTAGAAATAGATCATTTGAAGAAAAAAAATACATATAGTGTAAATAATACCAACATTTTAATATAGTTTTGCGCTAATTAAAAATGACCTCTCTTTTGAAAGATACTGGAAGGAAATCGAGCTGGAAAATGTAGATATGCATTAAAAGAAATTGCTTAGGCCAATGGTTTGAGTTCCTCTTTCTGCCATGTTAAGCTCATACACTGTTAGTTCGGTTTGACCTACAGTACTTTGCTGCACGGCATTGATAGTCATGACAAAAGCCCCCTGAAGACACTGAAGCGACACGTCCAGCATCCCGATAGAACGAGAACAAAAGCGGGATATATATATATATATATATATATATATATACGGTGGACCTGTATCCCTTTCATAAGTCTTGATGATGTGAAGTTCATCCTGCATGCTGACCACAGGGCCGGCTGGGGACGTGTCTCAGCCTCTTCGGAGGGGTGGCGCAGTTTGCTGACTTTGTGAGAACGGACTACTTTACAAGAGCGAGGAAGCTCATTTCCACTTCAAGGGGTCGCCTGAAACATGGCATCAGCATGCCTCTCTGTTAGCTTATATGTGTGTACTAGTGTACGTGTGTACCACTGCAACACATCATCTGATCGTCTCACATTCACCGATACTCATAATGTCTCCCTCTCGCCTCCTCTCTTTAAGTCTAATGTTTATTCTTAGTGGGGGGAAATGCGCTGATACAGTCTTTCTTCAAGACTGAAAAACAGCCAAAAGCAAAAAAAAAAAAAAGTGGAACTTCAAAGCCCCCAATGGTGGTGGTTACACATTAATGAACACATCACACACACACACACGCAAACAACCACGTAGCGTTCTGCAAATTAATCACTTTCTCAAACAAGTTTCATGATAAAATATGAGCGTGGATTGATGCGCTTTAGCGTAAGAAAATGTGTGAGTGTGTGTTTGCAGAAAGCGGACACACACACACACACACACACACACACACACACGAGTCACTTTGCAAGCACAAACAGTCGGTTCTGTAGTGGCTGATTAGTATGAGGAGAGGGGATGGATATTGGAGAAGGACTCTCTAGAGCCACCCGCGAAAACATGGAGAGGATGTCAAAGCATTTTGTTCCCATCTCGTTCATTAGATCTAACTCAGGCTAGTGGACGCTCAGAGTGTTTTGAAGTGCCTTCACACACACACACACACACACACACACACACACACACACACACACACACACATACACACAAAGACAAAAACACTGTTGCAAACAGTTGTAGTTATTAGATCACCATGTCTGACATTTTGTCGACATGAGTAATTAATTTAGCCTTTCAATTGGGAAAGTCCAAAGAGCCCAATTAACATGGCCAATATCGCTGCATCGTGTAAAAACAATAATTTATTTTTAATACAGAGGGAATATTCAAATGACTTGCCTTCATTATTCAAATGCACAAGCAAAGTCATCACTGGGGAAGGAGACAAGACGGGGTTCACACTCGCAGGAGAAAGGGAATGATAATCAATCTTTTATTTCTGCGAAGCAATCAAATAAACAGCATATGTGATTTTCCTTTGTCTAAGTTATATTTGTGTCATCACAAACATGAGGGTTTTCCTACAATTACTCTCATTATTCTTCACTAGCAATTTAGAGGCTTATTTTGTATATATTGACTAAGTGCCATGTTGCAGTGGTAATTGTAAATTCATCTATTTAAAAAATAATAGATTTGGATATCCCGACAGCATGTTTGCATGAGCCTAGAAGCAGTTTGGTATTGGTAACGAAATCCTACAGTAGGTCGAGGCTTTAGAGGAAAAGGATTTTGTGTCTTTTGCACTTGGTCGGTCCCCGTGCTCGGATGGGACGGCCAGGCCAAGACTCGCTCAGTAGCCAAATCCCACGGCTTTGTAAGCAACACGCTGCAGAAATGGAACCAGACAAATAATATTCTTAATTTAGAGAGTGAGAATGAAAAAGGTCAGAGGCAGGAGTGAGGGACATTTTCTAGTTTGCTTCAATCTGTTTTTATGGATTGCTATTGTGGTACTGTGTTTTCTATTTTCACGGCTCGTTGGGGTATTTGTTTTCTAGTGAACTCGGGGGCCCCACTACTGCGAGGCCCGGGCTCTTGGCTCCATTCTCCCACTCGTATAGCTATAACAAAGTCAATATTACAAAGAGGTAACACATGTTGAGGTATGCTTCAGGCCTGCCACGGTGCTGTGATCCTGGATCAACACACACACACACACACACACACACACACACACACACACACACACACACACACAGTTTGTAAAAGAATGCATGCCTTCAAAAGTAGTCTGCCTTCCTCCGCGAAGAAAAAATGTGTGCCACTTCTTTTTTCGCCCAAATTTGTCCTTTGGTTGAAGCTGGTATTTTGGCTTTCACACATGTGAAATTGTTCATGCGTGTGTTTGTTTGTGTGTGGGCGTATTTGTGAACTTCTCTTCCTACACGATGTTATGTATGAGCAAAAAGTACTTGTTGGTGTCTGCGCGTTCACATACATTTGGAGTGTGTGTGTGTGTGTGTGTGAGGGCCGGTTTGTTTTGTTTTTCCCTTACTTCAGCACATCTGAGAGAGCTTTTCTGGAACTCCTGAGCCCTGTCCAAACAAAGATGGCCGAATGTGAGCGATGGAGGGGCGGTGGATCACGGTGTGTGCGTGCGTGCGTGTGTCTATGTGTGTGTGTGTGTGTGACTTTGTGATTTTTCAAGTAAGCCGGGACCAGAAAGGGCCTTGCGAAAAAAACAAGAGGAGGGAGGGAGAAAACCGAGCCCCTGAGAAAGGCAGCTGGAAACACGGAGACTTGCGGTCTTTCTCCCCTCATCCCCCACCTCTCTCTCCCTGGTCCAGCTGCACTCAGATGTGTCTGCCTGCCCCCCCCCTCCCCGCCCCCCAAATCCCAACCCACCCACCCTTGCGCTCCCAAGCTCAATGCCACTGCCAAGGAGCGAGAGAAAGAGGGAGAGTGTCGCAGCTGGTAATACTTACAGGCCATTTTGCCGCGGTAGAGGCATGAGATTCATTAGGCCACGGCCCGCGTGTTATGTGCTGAGTGCCGGCCGTGTTATTGTTAGGATGTGGTAAAATTATAAATATGTAGGGTTGAGGGGGATTTGGGGTTGCAGGAATCTAAGTGGAAGGCCTGGAGAGGAGCGAGAGAGAGAGTTGTTTGCGGAGAGGTGAGGGAGGGGAGGAGTGGGGGAGACACGCCACTCATTAAATCCTCCTGCCATAGTCTTGTTTCCTATGATTGGTTGGCGATAGAAAAAAAAAAAAAAGTCTGTCACAATTTGTCAAAGTTAATGACTCAATGGCACACTAGCTGGAAGACACACTAACATATGTCGAATTAGTCAATAGCTTTATAATTGAAGAAATAAGGATCCCGGCTTTAGCCAAATGAAGAACATACAGAGGGAATTTGCAATTTGGTCAGGTCGATTGCAGAATGGCAATCACCGAGGCTTAGCACTGCTTTCCTCGCGCAAATCTAACTTTTCTTTCTTTCTGTCTGTCTTTCCTTCTGTCTTTCTGTCTTTCTTTCGCTGTCTTTGGTGCCTTCCTCCCACCTACCGCTCCGTGTCTTCTTTGTGACCTGTGACTCTGCAGCAGCGTCTCGCCTCCACTTCGCCTCCTCTATCTGTGAACTTTGTAAGACTGATAAAGACACTCAGATGGACGCCTCTGGTCCGCCGTCCCCACCCCCCCCCCCCCCCCCCTCACACACACACAGTCATCCAAAGACACTCCTCACCACTCTCCCTCGTGTGTGGCTTTGGGAGTGACACGCTTGTCATTGCAGTAATGTAGCCATTGGTTCTTCCCTTTCCCGCCCCCTCTCCGTCCGTTGTCTCCGTCTCCTGTCCCACATTTCAGTGTCACTTTCCGACGGACACTTTAAATGCTAATAAACGTTGCCGCTTTTTCGAGTGTTGATGGAGTGAACTACAAAACTTACTCGGGAGTCTACTCACTATGCTGGCTGAGGTAAACGATTGCACACATTCGTAAATAACAACAATCTTTGCATTGATTATTCTTTCGTGTTGTTGCTCGGACACTCTTTGTGATGATGTGATGTTGGTGGATGTAGCATAAATAATCTGAGTAGAGCAACTTCCCCCGGTTCAGAGAAGTTTATACAAAGTTTCGTACTTCTGGGGCTGTTGGGATTGAAGGCCCATGTGTTTACAAGTAAAACGCCACGCTGACACACTGTTTGAACAAAACGCAGTTTGAAAGAAACAAATATTATTGCCCAGTCGTGTGTCTTGAAAACCAGCCAGTCTGTCTACAGTAGTGTTCGGTTTTTGAAAAAAAAACAAGAACCCATATACATAATTTGGAGATTGCTTACACACAATTAGTAAAGCCGTTTTTACATTAAAAATGGTCAAAGAAAATAAAGAGCTATTGGCAAGATTACTTCCAGGAACTCTTCCAAGAATTCTCTGGCTGCAAGCTAGTCGGAGTAGGGGAATTCACTGAGCGTGTTTGTGTGTGTCTGTGTGTGCGCACACAGACACACACACACACACACACATGCACGCATTTGCATGGGAGGGAATGCGGGAGAGTGTGTGGGCGTTTGTATGTGTGTAGTTCTGGAGGTGGAGTCCCACCCTGTAGACTAGTGTGGTGACTAAATGACAATTTGTGGGGGGGGGGGGGTCTCAGCAGTGCCGGCCTCCTGTCGTCACGCAGCTTTTAAATCTGCAGCATTGTGTGTGTGTGTGCGCGTACCGTCGCCCACCCCAACCACGGATCGCCATGGAGATGTCCCCTCGCAGAGTGGGGTCGGCAATATGTCTGGGCCCTGACTAATACTTTCTGTTTGTGTTGGGGTGCACACGGGGAGAGGGGAGTAAAGAGCAGGCGATGATGGTCATCTTCTCTCCCCTCCCTCCTCCCTCTCCAACCCCTCCTTCCATTTTTCTTTTTTTACTCCCTCGCTCAAACACGTGTCTGGACGCACTGTGTGGTCATGTCACTCCCTCAACTCTCCAGTGCAGAAAGCAAGCATGCTGGTGATATTTGCATCGGGGAGGGGGGGGCGTGAGGGAGGGAGGGGGCGACCAGTGGGCCAGCGAGTGCAGGTGTCGAGTCTGACGGGGAGTTGTCCTTATCTGGCAGAGGTCGCTCCTTCTGATAGGCTGAAGGTCGGAGCAGATACAGGGTGTATTCCCGACTACAGCCTCTTTAATTTCCTTTCCTGTTCCACACAATGGCCAGTGATAGGGAGCCGTGCCTTTGAAGAATGCACTCACTTTTTTAAAATTCCGCACATTTGGATTATTTAATAATCCTTGAACGCTGGTTGCATCCCCTTAAATATAAGCGGTGTCTTTTCTTCAATGTCAATTTTATGCTCCCCTTGCCACCTCACTTCTCCTCCTTTTTTGCCAACTTTTCCCTTCTTTCTCGCCCTCCATCCCCTCCCCGCCTCCCCTAGCGCCCTTCTTTGAACCTGGCCTTGTGTCTGAGGACTCAGAGGTCTGTCACTGGGCAGATGGTTTGATCTCTGGCTTTGAGGAGAGCTGAGAGGAGCCAGGCTCCTGCACCGGGGGGGGGGCTCCTCTGCCTGGACCTGCCGTCTACACAAAAGATGGGGAGAAACTGCTGCTCCCTTGACGCTCGGGTATTTGAACTGACGGTGTAGTTCAGTGCAGCTCTCCATCCGTACGGGCCGCGCTGACTGAGAGCACGACACACGACAGCGAGATCACAGGGTTGTGTGTTTCTGTCCGGTATTGGGATATTACCCCCCCCCCCCCACCCACGCCCCCCCGCTCCTCCTTCTCGGTTTCACAATATCGAAGCCAGCTGCGTCCTTCATCCGTCCACTTCATAAACAAGCGTGACTGTCCTGAAGTGCACGCACGGCTATTTATCATGCGAGCTAGTCAGACCGAGCGTTCCGTCATCTGATCTGATTTGAAATGTTTTTGGGGTGGTTCTGTGACTGTGTCTCTCCGCGCACCGGAATGTTGGAAGCAGAAATGTTGCTTGTAGGATTTGGATATCAGCAGCAACAAGGTGGAGGTTGTGAAGAAGTGCAGAGCAGGAGTCACATCTGACGGCTGACAGAGTTAAAGCTGGACGTCATCGGGAATGACAGATATCATCACCACTCGCAGCTCAGCTGTTTAGATTGGCCGGTTATGAATTTCAGATTTATGTTCCAGATTAGGGATCCTTATCAATGACGAATGTATTTCAATTTCAGCACTAGCAGGCCGCTATCCCACATGTTTTCATGTGTCGGATGGCATCACAAAGAGGCGGGGAACTGTAAAAGCAACAAGTCCTGCTAAAATGTTCATCTCTCAACCGTAATCTATTACCTTCAAACCAGACTTTTCTGTGACTTGTGCCTAATTGAGCAGGCAAGTTATGACCCCTGTACTGGTTGCGCCAGCAGGACCCAAAATGGCTACGGCTACGGCTATCAGTAATAGCAGGTGAAGTGCAACACAATCAGAGAGGCACTGCCAAACATCTGAAACTTGTTCTGTCTTAGACACAACATGTCCACGGATTAATTCTATCATTCTCCAGCCTTTGTTAAATGTTTATTTTACCTGAGTGCATTTACAAACTTATCTACATTTGGCACCTTTTCACATCAGCCTAACTAATTCATAGTAAATGACTAACATGACTTTAAATAGCGCTAAATATAAACATTGTTATAACTGTTTATATACATTTCATTAGATTTAAGGCACATTCTGTGATTGACAATTGATCTCAAAATCTGTCAAGTCGCAACGAGCCCAAATGAAAGGTGCGTGCAAACAACAGACCTGGCAGCTTCCATTTGTTTGGCTTAAAGGCGGGCGAGAGAAGGGAGGAAAAGAGAGGGGTCCCAGGTCTCCACATGCATACATGAAAACACATGCTTCTCTTCTCCTTCTGTAATCCACCGGGGACTCACGCCCCATTTGGTTCCCATTAGCATAGCTCTGGTCGCTCTGCGCCGCGTTACAGCCCAGACGCACACAGCTGCACAAAAGGACGGGGACCTCTGGCTCTGCGACTGCCAGCCGCTGGGCTGAAAAACCAGAACTGACACGGAGGACGGGCCCTTGTGCCGCGGGGATTCCACGGGGAAGACGCTGGTCTTTTCTATCGACTGCAGTACAGTACGACCGCTTCGCACTGAAGCCGGTGCGCAAGTGATTAATCGTTGTTTATTTTGTAGAGAAGACAAAAAAAGAAGAAGCTGTGTTTCGAGTCAAATCCGATGTATGAAGTCAAACAAGCAAAAATTAGCCAGGGGTATGAGGTATTTGCTCCCCTGTATTTTGTGGCGTGCTGTGTCTCGACTACAAAGGCTTTCTTTATTCCGCATGTTTTATTTGTCACCTGTTTCCAATATGGACATCGTGAAGTCCTGATCTATCTGACGGAGCCAGGGCCTTGTTTTATGACACGCAAAGCTGCCGTGCCTCTTTTCCGACACACGTTGGCCGCACATTTCTGGCAGGAAATTGACGGCATTTCAGCAGCTAACTCATGGATGAGATAATATCTTGTGGGTGGAAGAGAGGACAAGATGCTCCCAGTGTTTTACAGTGACCCTAAGCAGAAACAAATTCAAATCCAAAGCTGCTGCTGCTGCAAAGACGCACACACATGCGCATGTACACGGGGTTTTCATTTAAATCTCGGCTTTGCTTAAATCACCAAACAAGAGATGTGGTCTGTGGCCGTGTGTTAAACACGGTAAAGGTTTCAATTAAAGCAAGAGGAACAATAGCCGACCAGCATCTAGCAGCTGCCGGGGGTTGACTTTCCCACTGCACGGCGCCGAGGGACGACACGGAGAGGCGGAAAGGGACCAGTGGTGGTTCAGTGGGGTTTTTAGGGGTATAATGTTACAAAGTCAACTTTTAGTATTTGACAGGGGAGTAAAACAGTTGTACAGGATACTAGTTTAGCAGCACAATTGGTTCTATGGTTTCAAAAGGCTTTGTCTTTGTTGACCTCTACGCATGCTGCCGGGGACTCCGCTGCGTGCAGAAGCAATGATTCTGGGCCACGTTGGGCCCGTGATTCCCAGTCTTATTGGGCCCCAGTGCAAGAGTCCGGGCTGAAGCTATCTTGTTCCGCTGCTCCTCTTTTCCTGCATCTCTCCAGCCCATCTGTCCCACTAACAGTTTTTTAATTGGGAGTCCTCCGCAGTCTGATGTTGGCCATTGCCGACCGTCCGTGTTTATACAATTGGGCTGGGACGGGGACTTCGGCCAAGCAAAACATCCATGAAACATCAAGCCTGCAGCTAAACAAAATTCAGCAGTGAGACGAACACACTTGAGTCAGATAAGGAGAGAAAATTATGCCTCCTGAACCCAGCCAGGTTAAGCTGTTGACCAAAGCGATAACCCCCGGCAGCTGTGCGAGAGTGTCGACTGTTGTCTGGGTCTAATTGCTACAGCATTGTGGGATTTTTCTTCACCGGCTAACAAGCTTTCGCTTTCTAGCCGCACATTTTTCTAGTGATTTACAAAGTCAAACGCGCTCGTTCACACGCATCCACCCCCCCCACCCCCCCTCGTCCTTTTCCTCACCGTCTTCCTCTTTCGCAGTGAGCCAAAGAGGAAACGCTGGCGAGACGCTAGCACTGTGACTAATGCCGTGTATCTGGCCGGGCCTCAGATAACACAGCCTCCTGCCCGGCCTGCTGTGACAAATATGTGCGAGTGTAGCGGTGGGATCCGGGCCCAAGCATGTCCCCGACCCGGCCCAGGCCAGACACAGGTTAAGCCCCGGGCCAAATGCAGCACAGATCCAGGCTGGAAACAGAAGCAGGAGTACGGGTGAATTATGAGCAGTCTTTACGAATCCGTCCTACTTGTTTTCCTCTGACAAGCCACACGCGCAGGCAAACTCACAGGCTTGATTGTGTTGCTTTTGACGGCCATCTTTGACACAGCCGTCTACTGCCTGTCTTTAAAAAGAAAAAAAAAAGAAGCGGGTCTGTATTCATTTATGTAATCTTTCATCTTTTTGCGTATGATCAACTCCGTCACGTCACGGACGTCTGCTGTGCCGCGCATCACTTGCAACCTCCTAACTGAACGCGGAAGGGTGCGCATATAAATCCCAGGAAAAATAACCCCGTACGTTCCTCCCCCTTCCCTTTTTCCTCCCGTCAGCGCCTCCTCAGTTGAAGGAGCTTGCTTCTTTAATGCTCCTTAATGCCGCTGTCTGCTTAATGGGCCAGTTATGAGAGGTGCTGCTAGCCAGCGTAATAAGTCAGTGATTAGAGGGCGCCTTGTCACAGCAGCACCCCCGCAGACAGTGGCACGCTCTAATTGCCGTATTAGACGGCCCTTAACTATCTTGTCAGCTGTCAGACCCGAGCTTATCAACAGCAGAGGTGCATTTGATATTTCCAATTGTTTATTTCCATCTGCCGCTGCACAGAGAGGTAATTAGAATGGGGTTGTGTTGTGTGACATCATCTTGCTAAATTTGGGCACCCTATGTTGGAGTTTGCAAAATCTTCATGCAGGAAGGAGTTATATGATGGAAAATTATTTTGTGGCATGAATTGCGGTGCGGAACTGCACACGCTGGGGAAACAAGTGGACAAGTGCGGGCTGGCGTGGGAGCGGATCGGGGGCAGCGACTTTCTCTTTCTGCCCAGTCAAATGTGTTTTAGGGAATTGAATTTGAATGTGAAGCACAGTAAAAAATAAAAAAAAAACAGCTGTCTGAGTCGATGCCGTATCTCAGAGGTCACAGGTTCAACCCGGCCCTGGTCAATGGGCGTCTGCTACATAAGCGTTCTTGAGTTGAGCGCTGAACTGACTTGTTACCCGTCGGCCTGGCAAGTAACGTCAGCTCAGCACATAATGTATGTACACTCCAACCGACACATGGCGTGTAATCCTCACACACGGCGAGGATTGCCGTGGCAGCACCTGGAAAGCTTAAAAATGATGTAATGTCAAATAATCTCGGCCTCCTGTCTCAATCGGTGTCAAGCGGTCAGGTGACATGGTTAGAAGTGGGGTAATTTTGTGTTTAATCTCGGATTAGCCCATGTTCACTTTGACACCTGCAGTTACTAATCTGGTTTACGACACTTTGGGCTGAGCAAAAAGGGGGGGGGGGGGGGGTCTGATAGACTTCATGGTCCCTTAGTAGATTATGAGTGAGTTTTATATCCTGAGTTACAGGATATTGCTCTAATCCACAAACGAGGTAATGACATTTCCTGCTGCTAAACACCAGATTGTGCCGTCGGGTCAATACAGGTGCACATAAGGAAAGAGCGCAAATATTCTTTCGACCTCTAATCACGCATTGACCCTCGGCTGTGTGACGTAAAGGCTGATCTGCGCTGCAGATAACTTTCTATCTGGAAGTCGTGATCGACTGTTTCAGACATTGTGAAATATAGGTTGCAGGCTCAGACATGGACTCCAACCTACGACCCTTTGTGTGCACGTCGGTGTCACATTATTGTCCCAGCGTTGCCGTATAAGAATAACAGTGAGACAATGTAGGTAGCGTATTTAGTGCGGATTGTAAATTCATGAAGTTTAACGCGGTGATAAGTAGCATTGGTGTGAGGACAAGCACTCAGACATGTGCCAGATAGTGCTTTCACATTTACGTGATACGTTTCCTCAGCACTGGATAATTAGGATTTCCTGTCATAATAAAATCACTCTCAGCAGTCACCTTGTATGCAACACGTGCACAACAATCTGTAACTGTTTTCTTTGTTACGGATTTGTAGCTTCTTTTCATCCTAAATGACTAGAAATCCAAAGTCATTTGCCAACAACATATGTGTCAAATGTAAAATGCATTATTCTTATTGCATAGAATTGCTGCTTAGAATGACAAGCAATTTACCACTTTATTCTAACATCACTCTTTTTTTTGCATGGTTTGCTACACACATCCTCTGCAGATTCCCCATCAGATGATTTCTGTGTGTATCGCACCTTTTTTTCCCCTTCTGTACGTTCTTTTTATTGGTTGAAGAATGTGAAACACCAACTTGCTGCAAAATGCACCCGGATTTCTGTTGGAGGTGTTTAAGAGAGATGATGAAGGCTTCGGCAGACGATCCTTTGTGCTCTACTGAGTTGCCCTCGTCAAGTCTGGACACTTAACCTCTCACTACTAAAAGCTTCCCGGGGTCAGACTAAGTGCTGCACCGGTGTTGAGTAATGAAGCCTCAGTCAAAACAAGTTACATTTCTGCGTTTTCAGGAGGGAAAGTCCTTTGTCGGTTCTCATGAACTCGCGCCACATTCAGCGCAATTGGAATGAAACAGTAGTTGGGGAATTTGTTGTGTGGATAAATGGCTGCAACGGCTGATATTCTTTCTGTATCTGTATTTACATTTTTAGGTCAGAGTTTGGTGGAGAAATTTGTCCGCCGCCCTCCTTTTTTGTATTTATCACTGACAACTGCCCGTTCTCGGTCCTGGCCTCTGAGTTGTGATTGATGTGGAATCGTCTTTGTGTTTTTGTGTCTCTGCAGGCCATTCGCTGCACGCTGGTGAACTGCACATGCGAGTGTTTCCAGCCAGGGAAGATTCACCTACGGACATGTGACCAGTGCAAACATGGCTGGGTAGCTCACGGTGAGTACATTCTTTGTTAGGGGTGGCAGGTTTTTCCTGAATATGGTTTCAATAAAAAGAAAATACCAGTTTTATTTGTCCTTATAAAAGTAAAACCTCTCGCTGTGGAGAAATGAAAACTACATTGGAAATTACAACTGATGCATTTCACGGGTCTCCTTTTTCTCATGTGTCGTTTTGTATTTACTGCAGACAGCATCCAAATGTTTTTACTCATTTTCCAGAGTAGAAAACCTTTATTTTTACTGTCAAAAAAAAAAGAAGAACACAGCCAAACAACAGATAGAGAAGCCGGACCACACCTCATGCCTTTTTTACGCGGGTGTAAAAAAAAAAAAAAAAAAAAAAAAAAAAAAAGGGAGAGGAGGCCCAAAAGTACAAAGAGAAGGGGGGAAAAAAGAAAAAAAAAGGTTTTGGCTCGCGTCGGCACAAGAGCGAGTCTGTGGGCCCTTCAGCGGATCGCACAAGACCCCATTGACTACTTTTTAATCTCTCCCTCTGAACTGTCAGCCGCCCATCTCTCCTCTCCCCCACTTTTCATTTCATGTCGGCATTGGCAGCGACTCTGACAAGTAGTTCTTCATTTTTTATTATGTTCGTGTCTGGCTGCGCCCTGTTGTCAGGCAAAGCACTCGTCAGCGGGAAAAAGCCGTCCCAGGATCAGAGAGAGAGAGAGAGAGAGAGACCCAACCAGGTGTCACCCAGACCGACAGGGAGGAGGCAGGGGGGGGGAGTGGGGCGAGAGGCACGAGGGGAGGGGAGAGAGAGCGATTGAAACAGAGAGGAAAAAAAAAAAAAAGAGAGAGAGTAGACCAGGTGTAGCGCAGACAGCCGGAGAGGAGAAAGAGGTGAGTGAGGTTGCGTTCAAGGGGGGCAATAACAAAACCATGACATGCACTCACGATTAAGCTCCACAAAGGTCTTTTTTTAACCTTTGACTTGTCCCCCCACCCCCCCAACCGTCCACTTCCGTAATCCTTGATTTCCTAGCACCGTTAACCATTTGAGCACACGCCTCATTAGAAGCAAATATATAAAGATAAGAAAAGTGAAGCGACGAGAAATGCGAGTCAAGCCACAAACAGATAAGACTCAAACTCAGTAATAGTTTGGTTGTAGCGGCAGTTGGGGTTGAGATGGAGACGGAAGAAGGGACTAAAAATGGAAGAAGTAGCCAGAATTCATGAACGCAAAAGAAAAAAAAAACTGTGGCAGATAATTACGTTGATGTCATTGCTCTTATCTGGTTGATGTGTCCTTATCAGCCAGTGCTGACTGAAGGACGATTCGGGAGGCGGCGGGACGTTGATAGTCATTGACCGTGCCTGTCGGCCTCTGTGAGTGTCACGCGTGTGCGTCTTCCTTTGTCTTCTCATCCTGTCACCCGGTGATTCACGCAGCCCTGGACAAGCTCAGCACCCAGCACCTGTACCACCCGACCCAGGTGGAGATCGTTCAGTCCAACGTGGTGTTCGACATCAGCAGCCTGATGCTGTACGGCACCCAGGCCGTCCCCGTGCGGCTCAAGATCCTTCTCGACCGCCTCTTCTCCGTGCTGAAGCAGGAGGAGGTGCTGCACATCCTGCACGGCCTGGGCTGGACCCTCCGGGACTACGTCAGGGGCTACATCCTGCAGGTCAGTGACCAACGAGCACGCGGAATGGGTATAGTTTAAAGGTCATGAAGGAATTAGCGGTACTTACTCCGTGCACACGCACAATCACACACGTTACTTACTCACCAAGTGCATTTATATATCTGCAGTTATTCTGAGAGGGTATCGATCGCAAGCACAATTGGGACAATCTCAGCCACTTCAGCCCCATTGCCGGGGCCATTTTCCCTGCTGTTATTTCTCCTTCAGTCTGCCCAATAAACACGTTGCCCCTTCGCCGAAAAAGGGGAAAGGAATGAAATAAATAAACAAGGGAAGAAAAATGTCATGCCAGCAAACTATGAAAGCACTGTGGTGCGTTTCCTCTCTCCATCCACCCTTCCCTCCACCCACTCCCTCCCTTGTAATTGCAGTCAGGCACATTTCTCAATCAAAGGTACGGAGGTTTTGGTGTTGAAACCCAAACCAAAGTGTTCCTGAATGAATTAGTTAAGAGCAAGTGAACATGTGCATGTGGTTAGTGTGCGTGTGCGTTTGTATACGTGTGTGTGTGTGTTGTGTGCGCATGTGCTTATCTGTATGCGTATATGGTTTAGTGTGCCGAGAGTGTAAGTGGAACCGCATGGCGAGGAGAAGGTGGTTTGTACGTGGAAACAGCTTCTGTGAGTAAAGCGCTCGCAGACCAGGTCCCCTTTCCTTTGAAAGTCTTTAAGAACACACACACAAATTAAACAATAACAGCCCAGCAGTTATATGGATGTGCCAATGGTGTGCCAATTTAAGATTACAACTAAGAATTCAATTTAAAAACTTAAATAAATAAATAATATTTAATATAATAACCCCAGTTAGTCATTCAAACTTAGTCAACTAATTTGCTGCATTTTATCATTCAAATATTTAATTCGAACTTGTTTTGCTTCAATACATAACTATTAATAAAAAGTATTTTTGCTTAATTGAATAACGGTTTCGTCAAATGTGTTGTGAATCTAAAATCACTAAATATTAAATCTAAAATCATATGTTACACAGACAAGCATATCTGCACAGGTGATATATATATTGTATATCAAAATTTTTGACCAACTGAAAACGGTTTCCACTCTAAAAAAAAAATCCCAATTCTATTATTTTCCCCGTTGCTAAACTACACTAAACATAAGCGCAGAGTGACGCGGCCATCGGAGCCCTGTGTTTACATCAGCTGGTGCTCGGCTGCTCAGCCTCATGTCGCGCTACCGGCTAAACCCCCTCCATGTCCTCGGGAGGGCTTCAAAGGGTCCGCGTGCCGGCGAGAAGCAGCCAGTCACTTAAGGAAAGTAAGTAGTCATTGTGCGGCCCTATTAGCCTGTAAGTAGCTATGAAATTCAATCATCTTCCTCAAGCCTCTGGGCAAGGCTTTGTGTCAAGGGGTTTTCTCCCCGTCCCCCATCCACGTCTTAAAGAGATAAAATTAGTAGAACAGGTTTCAGAAGACAGATAATAACTTTTTTAATCTTGATGTCAGGGGACATCATTTGATTTAAAACATTACATACATGCCGTATATCGGAATTATATTCAAAGAGAAGTCTCACTTTCCTCACTTTTTCTTCACAAAATGTGTCCCAGCGTCTTTAGACTGACAAAGAACCC
The DNA here is from genome assembly GCF_964276395.1 of Gasterosteus aculeatus. Taxonomy (NCBI): domain Eukaryota; kingdom Metazoa; phylum Chordata; class Actinopteri; order Perciformes; family Gasterosteidae; genus Gasterosteus; species Gasterosteus aculeatus. The sequence continues at coordinate 15,884,879 of NC_135696.1, read as the reverse complement.
TGTATGTATGTGTGGGGGTGTGTGTGTGTGTTTGGTACATAGTGTTTTGCGGATGTCAGTGTGTACGTGCTTCAGTGACGCGTCAGAGAACCCAGGACATGGAGCTGACAGAGTTTACCTGTAGCTCCTCTGATGCCTGACCACCTGAATGTATGCAGTGCAGTAAGAAGGAAAACACACACACACACACTTATATTTCCGTATTATATACATACCAGCCGACCACTCATTCACATGTTCAAAAGCATCGTCTTTGCCCTCTTCCGTCCTCACTGCCATCCACTGCATGGAAATGGCGAATACATTGAGGAGGTGTGACTAAATATGCGTTTACGGTGCAATATATCTTGGTAATAGGCTCCTTTAACTGGAGAAATTCATCAATATTATTAAACATGCAATGGCTGATCAAGCAGGAGGAATTTTGAGGAATTATACGTGACATCAATAACCATTAAAATGAATGATAGTGTTTCTCCCGCTCTCTTGTTTTGTTCTTCTACGAACCGTTTGAAGCCTGACCTTCAGTCCGCAAACTGCTCCGAGTGCAGATCTGAACAATAAAATTATGTTTCTCACTGAACAATAAACACGTCGTGGGTGTCAGATGAGAATAACTCCCTTCTGCCAATACATTTTAAGAGTTTAAAGATTTAATGACCTTCGCAGTCCAAATACTTGAATAAAGGCTTTTGGTTTGCACAACAAACAGTCCAAGTGTAAAATTGACATCTTCCGCAAAACGCATCTAAATTAAAATACCCTTAAAGTGTGTTTAATCTGCATGCATTTATTCGTTGCCTTTCACTTTGACAGGACTTTTCAACCTTCTCCATCCCTCCGCCCTTCATCCTGTCCTCCCTCCCTCCACTCATCCCTCTGTCCTCTGCCAAACAGACCCGAAGCCAATGTGCACCAGATCCCCCCCCCCACCTCCACCCTAACGTCCTGTCACTGCTCGCTCCTCTGTTCGATACAGACAGATGGAATTGCTATCAGCACTGGCTCCTTTCTCCCTCCGTGTGTTTCTACCCGCGCTCCACGGCCCATTTTGCCTTCCGCTTCCTTATCCCTGACCAAGTGAAAAATAAGTAGCGAGCGAGAGAGAGCGAGAGAGAGAACGAGTGGAAAGAGGAGGAGGAGAGGGAGAGAGAGAGAGACGCAGCCTTTTCAGCCAACATGTGGAGCAAAGCCCTGGGTTTTCCTGAGCGACATTCTCAGTAATGTTCTGTCCTTGTAGAACATTGGGCTGCCTCCACTTTTATGAGATGTGGTTTTCCTGACTCCACACGGCTTCCAGGAGACCCAGATGGAACCGCTAACAGCCCCCTCCGCCGCCACCCAACCACACACACACACACACGCACACACACACACACACACACACACACACACACACACACACACACACACACACACACAGAGGCATACTGTGTGCTCACACAAACATTCTTAACCCTAATTGCGTGTGCACACACACACTTTGAGGAAGGCTTATTCAAACTATGAGGCGCTGGTGTGACGTGGGCTTTGTATCAGTGGCAGAGGCCTGTGCACGAGAGTGTGTTTAAAGTCATTAAGGCATAATAACTTAACAAGTCTCCCCACATTGCTGTTATCTACGAGGGGTTTGGGTAAATACATGGTTTTCTCTCATCGGTGGTAGTTTTGGAGAGCCAAAGAGGGGCTGTGCTCTTATTAAAAGAGAAACAAATAAAATTGTGACTATAATGTTTTACATGTGTACTTACACGTGTGGAATACGAGCTGTCATTACATGGATTAGGGTGCAACAGGGATTGTTTAGGACCGGTTGCAGGTGGGTCCTGAGGCCTTAGTAAAGGTACCACTAGGCTTCTCTACGGCGGTTTAGAAAGGTATTTATTGAGCAAGAGCCCCGTTTCAACATTTGTCCTTTTCTTCCCTTTTGTTGCACCCCGCGTCTACATTGTCTGTCTCTCACTCTGTCAACCGCAAAGGGCACCATATCTCTTGATCCTCGCCTGAGAAACTTCCATTTTAGGTAGTCGCGCTCTGTGCAACAACATTTTTTGGACACAATTCCCCCCCCCCCCCCTCCTCCTTCTCCAATCTCCTCCATACGGCACACTTGTAACCTCTATTTTCCTTCTGTCCTCCTCTCCCCCTTCCATCACCTCCCAGTGCCTCCCCTTCCCTCAGAACCTGTTTTCTGTTATCACTACTTAATGCCTCACCCTGGGAGATGGACGGGGGAGAAAGCATTCTCCTAAGGTGGAAATTCTTGCGTTCATATGGTTATGATTTGGCGGGGAGGTCAGGCTCGGTCTTTGCTGGAAGGCTTACGGTTGGCTCTGCGCTGGCCGTGCCGGGCTCCAAGCACTTCAAAGGGGGCCGGTGTACTGAATCAAGGTGATTCTGACCGCCCCACACACACACACACACTCACACACACACACTCACACACACACACACTCACACATATCCAAACACTCGTTTGTCCTGCCCGACGCTCTTACGGGTGTCTTCGCTCTTCCTTTTCGCAATCGCTCACTTCTACGTAAGCCAGAGATAAAAAAGAATGTGATTTCAGATTAGAGGATCAGTCAGAGAGAGGTAAGAGGAGCGTTATTGGAATGGCATTAAAACCACTTGATTTCATGAGCAATTGTGAAAAAAAAAAAAAGACTAATATTACGTATCATATCATAAAAAAAAACAATATAGCAAAATCATGTTATGTTTAAGGGAATTTGCGAGCCTCTTCCCGGCCACTTTTTTCTTTCTCACAGCTTGCAAAGCTCACAGCCAGCTCCTTACACAAAGTCCTGCTCATGCCAAATCCTCAGTCCCTCGCTTTTGAGTCCTGAGCCCGAGCCTCAAATGAATTCAAGCTGGAGAAGCAAGGTTATGAGCAGGTTACATTGTATGCAGGAATTTGGGGAATAATTCTCCTTATATATTGGATTTGGAGTTTACACAAAAATTCGACAAGGCCTCACAAGCCGCTGCCAGTTCAAAATTGAGATATGAATATTGGAATGAAACCGGTTTGGTTTGACATACTTATAACGTAATTGCACATGCTATCAAGTGGAGGTCGGGAAGAAAATTGCTTCCAAGAGAGAAGTGAAATGATTACTTTGATGTAAATCTTTTTCACTCCTCTAAATCTCCATGTCTTATTCCTTTAGATCAATAGAATTGCGCTTGTGATTCTGTGCATTTATGATTCTTTGGCTGCACAAAAGGCGAAGGTGAGGTTTTTGTTACGGTAATATCAGGACTCCAGATGTAAGACAACCGCTGGTGCGTGATCATCCCCTTGTGTTTCTGGGTCATGGGTTGAATTCTTCATCATCATATGACCCTCTGTCATGCCATCCGTCCCGTCTCCACCAGAGAAGTGTAGCCCCGTTGTAATTACACCACATTTGAAAACCCCTTAATGCATCCATTACATGCTGGGTGGCCACATGTATATTTCAAAATGTTACTTAAACCAAGGATGGGTGACCCCATATCTGGTCAAATTTAAAGATCATGAATATTCAATGACAAAACGTATATAATAAAGTCTGATTAGAGAGTTAACGTGCTATGCAGGGCAAACATGGAAAGGGAAAATGATATGCCTAACATACATGGTCAAGTCTAGGAGCTCCCATTGGACTCTGTAGGGTTTGAGGAAAGCCGGTATATGATCGCCACCTTCTTACCCAATTCCCTCTCAAATCCCCACGATAAGAGCTGACTTCAAAGCCTCGTATGCAATCCTACAGCTTTATCCGAGATGCTGGTTTGATTCTCTGGCCGCGTCTCTTCCCATGGCCCCCGCTGAGCCCCAACACAGACACACGCCCGTATTCACTCTCACTATATATCTGAGAAAAGCTGCCGTCTCTGTCGGGCCTCATGGTGTCTCTCTCAAGTGTAAGCGAAGAACAGGGGGCCACCACTGCTTTTCTTCTCGCCTTTAAGTTCCACTGGCATGTCATAATTAGAATAAAAAGGAATATTCTCCCTGTGTTAATGGGTGCGCTCTTTCTCCTCATCCCGTCTGGACACTGTGTTCCTCCTCTCCGCTCCACACGCACTGATCAGTGTAATGGGATCCCTGGGTTCTCTCACTGCACATTTGCCTTTCTCTTTCTACCCAGTGTCCATTCCTCGGGAGGATTCCCTCCACAGGTCCTCTCGGGCGCCCTTGTGCCGCTTGAAGCTCCCCATGGGCACCGCTCATAGTCAGCCATGCGCCCTAATTGAAACTGGAAAACCTGCCTGCCTGCTTATCAGGGATTTTTATTTACCTCTGCCGGGCTCTGCCCCCTTTCCTTTTTGAAGCGGGTCGTGTTATAATTATCTCCTCAAACAGAATCCCTCTCTTTTCTGCCGGCATCCCTCGCTCCATATATCCCTTTTCATAAGTTATAATATCCTGTCTCGCCTGCGCCGCCAGCCGGAAATGGCTTCTGAATTCTGAAGTGGCTTTCCAGGGGGCCACGGGGGTTTGTTGCCGCAGAGGGAAATTGAATTTTACTTCAAGGTCAGCGACACTAATGATAGTGTGGGAAGGTGTTGATCTCGCGTAGAAAAGGTTTGTCTAGCAGAACCCCGCTGTATCGATCCGCACAGGAGATCCTAGTCCTGTATTGATTGTCACACGGAGTCGTCCGGAAGGGTGGTGGAAATCACCGGCGGGTTACAAGCGCTGCTACCAAAGTCACTGTCAGGGGACGGTAGAGAAGAATAAAGATTGGTGACTGATTATAAATAGTGGAGGTAGACACGGCATCCTGAACTGCTCATCCACATTAGGGTTGATGCTCGAAAATGTACCAGAAATACCACTTCCGAAGTGTGCTAACGCTCCTTAAAAATACACCAACACACACACAAATGTGAACTAATCCCTTTCATGATTCACTGCTGCAGCAAAATGGTGAGTTGTGGGCAGGTCCCCTCCGGTGTGAGTGAATGTGTGTGTCCCCCTCCTCCCCCCCTCACAAATGGAAACATTTAGACACTGAAGTGTGTCCTGAGGTGAGAGCTGTAGAAGCTCTCACTCATAAAGTAGCGGGGAGGCAGCCTGTGGAGGAAATGAGCAAGGCAGACTGTTGGAGGGGAGAAGAGCGTGACACACACTGAAGGACCTCACACACACACACACACACACACACACACTGCGCACTGGCAACTGCGCTGCTATGCACCGCGTCCGTCACCGTCTCGTTTTTCACCGACGCCTCCAGCTGTGTTTGACTTCCTGTGTCTACGGGACGCTGTGGTGTCATTGGCCAAAGACAGAACACAGCCGGCACTGTGAACCTCCGCGTTATGCGGTGCTGGTTAAAAGGTTCGACGGACCTCACCGGGAACCAACACCGGTGCAGAGACACCTGTGGACGTCCACCGAGAAGTACCAACGTGAGGACGTTTGCTGAGACGCAACGGCCCGAGAAACTCCAAATTTCAGTTAGTTTTCAATGGTGATTAGTATAAGAATGCATCGCGAGCTCAAAGACATCTTCTGTTTGTTTGTTTGTTTTCATCCCCAGCCGTGCCAATAAACCATCAGCGCATTAAGTGGCGAGAGAATGGGATCAATTCATCCAGATTTGCGAAGATGAGAGCGGAGAACGAGGCGTGACGCAGCCGCTCGCGGTTTTCGGAGTGGCTAATTAGGAGCCCATTATAGGGCATCTCGGCATGGTGCTACCGTGATTGTTTATTAGAAAGGTTAAGGAGAGAGGGAGAGGAGAGGGAGAAAAAGAAAGAGTGAAGGGGGACTTACAGTAGTAATAAATGGACACCTAAGACATACAGCCTTGGTGAACGCCAGCCCCTGGGCCTCCTACAAAAAAGGGCTCTTGTAAAAGTGAGGAAAAAATAGCGCCGTGCATACGCGGGGCTCCGTCCTCTTAAAGACTGTCTTATTAAATGGGTAAGTGGCTGAGTGCTGGGACCACCTGGTGAGCCGTGCCGTCACTGGCACATTGCCGCACATTACATGTCATGTGGCTGCCGCTTTTACCCAAAGCGACTTACAGTGAGGGCATTTCAACCGTGAGGATACAAACTCAAAAGAACAAGAAAGTGTGCAATTTCATCAAATAAGCCAATCTACAGCTTGCTATAGATAAGAGCCATTATAAGTACCATTTTAAGTGCTACAATTTGTTTCATGTTTTTAGTGGAGGTAGAGTCTGAAGAGGTGTGTCTTTAGTTCACGGCGGAAGATGTGAAGGCTCTCTGCCGTCCTGGTGTCATCAGACAGCTCGTTCCACCATTTCGGAGCGAGGACAGCAAAGAGTCGTGATCTAGTCGAGTGTTTTGCTCTCAGTGAGGGAGGGACGAGCAGTTTAGCAGATGCAGAGCGGAGAGTGCAGGTCGGGATGTCGGGTTTGACCATGTCCTGGATGTAAGCTGGACCCCATCCATTCACAGCACGGAACGTGCGCACCAACGTTTTGAACTGGATGCGGGCGGCCACCGGTAGCCAGTGAAGAGAGCGGAGGAGTAGAGGAGTGTGGGAGAATTTAGGAAGGTTAAAGACCAGTCGAGCTGCTGCATTCTGGATGAGATGCAGAGGTCGGATGGCGGTAGCGGGGAGACCTGCAGGAGGGAGTTACAATAGTCCAGGTGGGAGATGACAAGTCACGACCTGTGTAGGAGCATCTTTTCCCGGAAAGAGAAGACATCCACGGAGAGATGTCAGTCAGACAGGACAGAGATCCGTGCCGCCACCTGAGCGGATACGATGTATGGTCACCAGAAATGATGGTTTATTATTAATGAAGCATCACTTCCCAGCACTTACTGCTCGGCCTGCATTTCTTCATACTTCTCCAGTCTTGGATTCCTTTTTGTACAAGACGCAGGGCTAAGTTATTCCCACGAGTCCACCTTGAAAGTCTGTGTGTGTGTGTGTGTGTGTGTGTGTTGGAAGGCAAAGGCAGTAATCAACAAAGACAACAGGGCCTTCTGAAGAAGGAAGATCAATAGACTTCCACAGGTGACTGAACTCGGTGAGCCCAGACACATGCATGCAGGCCAACCCCACACACAAACACACACACTCACACTCACAGACGTAGGCACATGCGCCAGTAAGTACTTGTGGCATGCTCTCCTCTATGTTGTCTCCACATAATCTCTGGTTTACACAGGATGTGTGTGTGTGTGTGTGTGTGTGTGTGTGCACGCTTGCACGCAACCGAGTCTCACGCTCTCATCTTCAGGATCTAAAGGCTCATTGCCAACTGGCTTTGGTGCCAGGCACTGCCTTATCACCTCCCCGGCACACAAACACATACACACACCCACACACGCGTTTTAAACAAGCTTGCTTCAAGAGTTTGTGCACGGCTCACACACAGTCGTACATGATGATCTACCCTCCGCATAAACAAAGATAAAAGGAGGAACGGTCAGCGCAAGGCCCCAAGAGGTACAAAGCTATTACTAGGAGACCACAGTCGCGTGGCTCTGTGTGTGTGTGTGTGTGTGTGTGTGCACTGTTTACGTTGTGCCGGTTGCAGAGCAGAGTTCGCGGAGCTTTTGTGCGTCACATTGCGGCACTAACTGCGAGAATGCTTAACGAGAAGCTGCCGCTGGTAGGGTGAGGTGTTAAAACTCCTCTCCGACTCCCTGTCAAAAGACTTTGCTGCCAGCCGTCGCAGCTCGAGAGGGATCTGACAGTATAATCACAGCAAGTCACTGAACAATGTGCCAAAGGGCACTGACAATTTGACAATGGCTTCGCCAGCCGCGGCGTCTCGCGTTAAGCACGGAATAACACCTCTGTCAAGCAGTGCGGGCCTACTTCGGTGCGGGGAGGGGGTGCCGTCTCCATCTTGATCCCTGACAAATATCCGGCCCATTGAGGTGACACAGTACAAAGCGTTTTCCCACTTTGCCGAGCTGACAAACCGTAATCACCGCGCTAACATTCCTGGGATCAGTCCTAGATCAAGTCTCCTTAGTACAGCGAGCTGCACTACCCGAGGTCCCCAGGGAAAGGAATTCCTCCGGATTCCATTGATTTCCCAGATTCTCAGGTCTCGGAGCGTGCAAATACTACCTGAAATGAACACAGTGTTGCCTTCGGAGATTTAGTAACTATAGGGTAGAACATGTATGTTTGTCCTGTTGAGTGAAGAGGAATCTCATTAACTATTTATTAGCTTTAATAACCTGGAGTAAGTTTTCCAGCAGCAACATCCATGATTTGACTTGCCAAGGTTGTTCATCTGCTACACAAAATCTCTTTTCAACACAGTATGATTTGAGAGCTGAAAATAGACCTTTTCAGGCACTTTTCTCTGGCTGTGTGACTAAAGTTTGCCTTTGTGTAGCAGTGGAATGAATTCCACAGCATTATGACCGCATCGGTTCCTTGAGCCCTTTGAAAGAAACGCAGGAGTCCGTTGTTATCAGAGCGAAGGCCCGGCCACCTTCTCCCTTTATGGGCATGTTTCGCTAATCTTGCTACTGGCCTCTACTTCTTAAGTCAAAACAGGTGTTTCACTCATAACGCGGCCCTGTATTAGTGCGAGCACCTCGGCTCGCACTCCTCTGAAAAGCGGTGTTTTCTTTGCGGATTCCTTTCTTGGCTGGGAGGCTTACATCTTGTTTAATATGAGTTAGAGACTCCCAGAGCCAGAGCCATTAAGGCTATTTTGATGAGTGTAATCTTAAGATGGACTTGCTCGGGGTCAGGTATACATGTCTCAAGTCGATGCTTCACAGTGATAAGGAATTCAAGACAATCGTCGTATCTGGTTTGGGGGGTTTACAATTCGTCATTTCTGTTTTTCCGCCATCCACTATGCGCGTTGGCGTGTGGGTGAGTTTTATTGTCTGCCTTAAAATAAAAGCGGTATAAAGTAAAAATCAATCTGGCACAAGACAACAGCAACGGTTCGGCTTTGGGCCACTCAGCCACCCTCCTCTCTGCTTTTCTTTCCATTTTCATGTCTAAGGATAGAGAGATTAAAGAGAGGCCGCGTCTCAACCCTGAACAACTGCCATCCCTCACAGATGAGCAACGCCAAGCTGCGCGCTCTCTCTCTCTCTCTCTCTCTCTCTCTCTCGTTTCCTGCTCTCTTTCTCTGTCTCTCTATCTGTGAGATACGCAACATCCCCAGGTGCTCATAGGCCCAACTCTTCATCCTAAACAGACTCACACGCACACACACACACACACACACACACACACACACACACACACACACGTACACGCATCACAAGCATGATTTACTGTCATCCACTCCTGTGTGTGCCCACATGTGTTCTGTGTGTAAGGCAGCGGCCACATCAAACACACAAAAACGGCCCTCCTTTTTGGATTAGCCCGTCCATTCTCTTCCCCCATCAGCGGTTCCAATGCAGAAAAAAAAAATTGAACATTTCAAAACCTGAAAAAGAATGATTAAACAAAAGAAAAAGCAGACCACATCTGGCCCGGTGTCTACACTTAAGGTATCCAAGTATGTGTCTGGGGAGGAGATCTGGGGGGACACAGCCTCAATCGGCTTGGAAGCGGTAGAAACGGATGTCACACTGGAAATTTATACGGTGCGGTTCAGGGAGCAGCGGCTGTAAATTGACAAGTGATGCTTGTGAGCAGCGTTACCCGTCTGTTTCCCTTCCTCTCATCTTCTATCTTTCTTTCCGCTCATCTTTTTCTTCTCTTCGCGGAGCTGTTACTTCATACATCTGTGCTCGCCCCGAGCATTATTGTTAACGGGTGAGAGATCCAAAAACAAGTCGGAAAAAACTCAACCGGGAAGAAGTAGCTGTGCACAGAGAAAATTACATGCGCTCCCTTTGTAATATGAAATAGTGACAGACCGAAAATATGAACATACATCTGAAGCTGATATCTTTCATTTTCATGAGATGTTTTGCTTGGATCAATGTGACCCTTAAGTTCTGTTTTTAATATGATGAAAGATAATGAAACAAAGGTGAACAGTGAAATAAGTCTAAACACGTAACCACAGTCACCAGCGAAACCTTAACATGTCGGAAAACAGTGCTTTTTTCAGAAAGAATTGCCAAAATAAACTGTATTGCCTGAGTTTTTTTGGGGTTTTTAAATGGCGGAGGCCATTAGGCCTCAGCGCGGAGGTTGAGTGTGTGTGTGTGCATCAGTGTGCAGAGCGGCACGAGTGTATATCTGTGCTCTAGTTTGATCGGGTCATTCTACTGTATAAATGTCGCTAATGGCGGCACTCTTTTTAATAATGGAGGAAGCTCTTTTCTCTGTCCCTCCTCTCCGTCACATCACGTTTGGAGCGATGGCTGCATGGGCCACCATTCCCGTTCCACCCAGTCGGTACCCGAGACAGAGAGACAAAGAGAGGAGCCCGATCCAAGACCACCAGACTGAGGAACACACGCACACAAAGATTTGACTAATTCATTTCGCAATTTAAGACATTTTGGAGTATCAGGAGAGGTGGAAAACAAAGATAAATGATTGTGTATTGAGTCACAGAGCACAGGATTTAATTTGCAATTTACTTTCCACAAAATCCACAAAAGAAGGCCTTTTAATGTAATTATTTGTTTTCATAATATGATCATGAAGAAAGTGGGTCAGAAGGCAATTATTTTCTGTGAGGTGATTGGTAGGCAGAGCAGCGTCCCTAGTTTGACCAGGGACCTTTGTTTCATCTCGTACCTCTCCCCATAGAGTCTCTTTTTGTCTCTACTTTCACTGAAAAGGCCACAATGCGTTCAAGAATTCGGTCAGCCTTTTGTTCAAAACTTAATATATATACAATGAAACATTTCCATTTGGTTTAGCGCAAAACTCTAAATTATCACACGCCTAAGTAATTCTTCGAGGAGGATGATGATTAGTGTGGGTGAGACGGCCCCCGCTGCACGAGTCAGCGCTAACGCCGCCCGGGCAATGCTCAGCAGTGACATCTGCCAGACTCTGCTTCCCTCCTTGCAGCGCCGCCACATGCCGATTGAGAAGAGACAGATGCCGAGACGGTGTGGCAGCTCAGTCTCTTTTTGAATTTTTTTTTTTTATCACTCGCGCTCTCTCTCTCAGTGTACCGATTGTCTCTGATGTGGGTAGCACGCTGTCACATTTGGGCCTCCCCCCCCCCTAGAGAAAGAGACGTGAAGGGGGAGATAATGCCAGACGAGGATGGGTGAAGGGCTCATCCGGGCGCACGGAGAGGAGCTCTCACACCGCCCGCTCTCCTGCACACGCACACACGCGAGATGTGTCACACGCCCCGCATCAACGTGGGCGCCGTGAGGGTGATGCCCCTTCAGGGTGACAGCGTGATAAGAAGGCAGTATTATGTTGTAGCAACAATGCAGCATGCTGCGCGTTACTTGCCGCACCCCTGCCTCGTCTCTTCCGCTCTTTCCTCCTCTCATTAACCTCGGCTCTGATTGCCCCCAGGACTCCCTCGTGCTAATTAGAGGGGGGGGAAATATGTCGACGGTGCATGCACTATCGTACAAACACACACGCACACGCACGTTTGCGGAGCTGACAGAGAGGCTTCTGTAAATGGAGGTGTGAGAAAGGCCTGTCTGCTATTGTGTTTCATCTACGTTGTGAATGTGTTGGCAACCGCGGGGGTTAACCCCACCAGGTGACAGTTGGCAGCACTGTTGATTCCCCGTGCGCAGACAGCCTTCACGTCAGCCCTGCTTGATATAGATGCGCTAAATCAAGAAGTGAGCGTTTTGTTCTCAACATGACACAATTAAGGCTGAGCAGGGCACGAAACTGTGAATTGATCATTTGGTTTTTTTTTTTTCTTTACCTTGTCAGTCACCTACGATAATGGCTCTCGCTGTGATATTAAAGACGATGTGATAGCGATTATTAATGAGACTTTCAAATCAGGATCAGGATTCATGGGACGCTTTTATTTCCTTTACGAGGATTGACCTTTTCGTGGGGAGACGATTTGAATACAGATTAATCGACTAACAAGTTCCACACGCACGCTGACTGTTCTCACATCCGTGGTGAATTAAAGACCATGGGACTGCTTCCAGCGGAGACATTTCTAATAGCGCTTTGACATCTCCATTCAGGGGGCTTTTGTTATCCTGGTGAGCTGTCGGTTAGAGGAAAAAAGAAAGGGCCCGTTTAAAAAAAAAATTTTTTACATGGTGTTAGGGACAAGCACAAACATGTTATGGGAGTTGTACAGCAAATAGCCATTTGTACCTGGACTGGACCTGGGGAGAACCGGTGAGGAAAGAAAGAGAGGGACGAGGAGAGGGGGGTATAGACAGGGGCTGAGGGGGGGGGGGGGGGGGGGGGAGCGAAAGAGAGAGTATTTAAGAGCACTTGAGTGCCAGCATAGATGTAGTCACTTCTCCCAGTGGACAGAAGCAGGCCCCCTCTGCACCATGGCATGATTTCTCACTTTAGCAAGCACCACTCAGTACTCCTCCTTCAGTCCCCTTCCCCTTTTCTCCACCTCGCTCGGTCCCCGCGTGCTTCAGTGACTCCATCATCCTCGTTCATTCACTCTGACTACAAGGGGCACAAGTGCACACACACTCATAAACACGCACACACACACACACACACACACGCACACACAATTTGACCCATTTGCCCCCCTGCTATGGGTAGTAAATAATTCCATTGTGAGGGCCATTAGCGAGCATCTCAAGGGTTAAGGGGGGAAATACACAGGCAGTCAGATGGGCGATTAGACAATAAGAAGACGAAATGTCTACTACTGTTGTGCTGCTTATTGTCTCACAGAGCTCACATTAGACCTGTGGCTAATTCACATGCTTAATGACCATTACATGCTCTTTTTTCACAAGAGGCCACATACTGCGGAGATGAGGACATTTTGCACACGCATGCGCAGGCATACACACACACACACACACACAATATTTGTATTGCTGCTTCTCGCTCACATGTGGCAGCAGGTCGCTCTGCCAAAACGTAACGATCCACAGACCCGGTTCCTATCACTGTTTGGGATTCAACATCCCTTCAGACGAAAGGAAATGTAAGATACAATTATGCAAAGTATAGAGAGGGCCGAGCCAAACCTCTTCTCCTGTCCTCATGCATTCCTACGGCAAAACCAAACTGTTTGTGTTAATATACTTGCCTGTGTGTGTGTGTGTGTGTGTGTGTGTGTGTGTGTGTGTGTGTGTGTGTGTGTGTGTGTGTTTCTGTATGAGTAGGGCCAGAAGCAATGCAGCTTGCCATTTGGGTTGAGGACTGCACCTTACATGGCTACATAAGAGTCTTGCCAGTGACATAGCCTTTAAAGAATTGGTGTCACCAAGCCAGAAACCTCACTGGGGAAACCGACTATGAACAATGCAATTCTTCTTAATTTGTGTCTAGACGCGCGGCGGTGCATGACTTGTACATGTGCTGTGTGTGTGTGTGTGTGTGTGTGTGTGTGTGTGTGTGTGTTTATGTGTCTGTATCGCCACATAGCCTGCAGTCCAGCCAGAACACATGAACCTGTGGACACACTAACTGGTCCTCAGAGCCTTTAGTTCAGCCACTGTCAGAGGGATCCTTGTATTTTTCCACAGGCATGTCAGAGGATTACACAGTCCCACTGCTGTTTCACTGACCTCCCCCTACAGCACACACACACACACACACACACACACACACACACACACACACACACACACACACATCAAAGTAGCGTAGTGCCCAGCATTGAGCTTGGGGCAAACTGACCTACTCACTCAGCAGGCCGTTGGCACACACTTCACATCTGCCTGCAGGGATTGCCAATGGCAAGCATGGGTCCTGTGTGTGTGTGTGTGTGTGTGTTCATTTATAAGAAGAAAAAAAAGCAGCATATGTTCTTTCTCTTTTGTTGTGTGTGAATGTCTCAAACTCATGTTTACCACTTATGTGACAGATTCTGTGATCTCACTGGTAAAAAGAGGCATTTATAGTTTACCATTCATCTAAAATTTCAAACATGTCCACTTCAATCCAGAACTAAAAATAAAACTAACATTTTAAGTGCGTGACATTATGTCGGCAAGATTCCACGATCAGGCTCGAATAATTTTATTGAATTAAAATTCGTCCTTCTTTCTTTTCAGAAAACAACGAAGGCAGGATAGTCAATATAAAGTGTTTGCAACACTATTTCACCCGGACATACGAGGCGGAAAACAATGAATACTAAAAGTGTTTTAAATCAGACAAACAGGTGCATGTGAATGGGTGTTAGGTAGCAATGTTAAGGAGTTATAATCCAACATGAATTATTAAGTTACCTGTAGGCACATCGGCCGAGGGGAAGATATGGTGCATGTGAATTATCACTGATCAATATTTAGAGGTTAGTGGAAACAAGGTTCCTAATTACGCCCCCGTTTGACCACACGCTCACCTCCTCTCCCACCTTTTTGTTTTCTTCTCTTTCCAAGCTCTGCTAACATCCCACTCTTCCTCTGTCAGGCGCTTTGGCCTACACGCAGGGCGCCTATACGAGTACACTACCAATCAATGGGTTAACACATTAACACACAGACAAACAGCAGACAAGGTAAGGGCTCCAAGACCTTTAACCCAAACACCTTTAGCCCCTCCAGGTTGATCAATAGTCAGAAAAATAAGTTAATTAACAAACCCTTGCACGCTTTCCATTTCCATTTCTTGTTCACTAATCATTTTTTCAATGTTCTCTCCCTCGCTCCTTCCTCCCTTCTTCTGCGGCAGAGAGGGAAGTTTATTTCCCAGAGCTCCTTAGAAGTCCCTGAAGCCTGCACGCCCCCCATCTCACCTCCGAGCCACAGCCAGACACCCTGTTAGGAGCTATTACTGTCGTTAGCCCTCCCCTCCTTCCCGACACGTCTCAGACAGAACCTGGACATTAGCTAATCCATACTTATTGCATCTGGGTTCCTCTCACAGCGTTGTAATTCATAGGGAGAGACGTATTAGCGCGACATATTAGGCCGGCAACAGCTCTACAAGGTGAGATGCTGCGCTGACGCTAAATTGACTTAGATGGGGCCTCGCGGGACCTTGCGGGGGCACTGGTGCTGGCTGACAACCCGGGGCCCGGGCCCGCCTGTATCCAGTTTCTGTGACGGCTGTTTAGCTTGCAGTGCCGCACGGGGGAGAGAGGCGGAGTGGAAGGTGCTCCGGCTCATCGCGTTTACTGACAGGAACCCTGCAGACCACGAGGCTTTAGGGATCAATAGCATCGCACTGCACGTGCAGGACTGGGACGGACCCAAACACAGGAAGATGGCATTACAGACGGGCTCAAATAATAAGACTTCAGTGTTGTTACCACAGCACAAACAAAACTCTTTTTTTTTTGTTGGACAAAATCCATACAAGCCCCTCTCTGTTGTATTGTGCGATCCGTCCCGACATCAGAAAGAGACACGCACTCGGGGTATGTTTTTGATGTGGTGATCCTGGGACCTGAGCCTCCAGGTTGCCATACGTCCCCTCCTCTGAACAAACAAAGGAGCGGGTCCGCTCCACTTCTCCCCCCCGTGTCACCGAGGCCGGGCCCAGACATTGTGTGCGGCCCACCGACCTGCTGACACGGCCACCCGGCCTGCCAGGGATTTGCCGCTGGGTCACAGAGTTGACATTTATTGAAGGAAGTTGCATGGGGAGTTGCAGGGAGTCGACTGTCCTCTCGTCACGTCACACTCCAGAATTCAGAAACCTGTGTTGTCCACACCTCCCTTTGTTTCCTACGATAAAAGAAACAATGAAGCTGTGAGGCGCAGTATGAGCCTCACAGGGCCCACTACAATGAGGAGGATAGCTTTCATTCCGCGGCTTGTGCCACTGAGTTTGAAGTTCCTTGCTGAAAAATACAACAATTTAAAGAAAATAACCCCAAATCAAAAACAATACAAATTCAAACATGCAAAGTGAAAAGCCTATATGTTCAAATGAATTAAAGTGGGCAGCGTGAATGGTTGTGAATGAATATTTGTGGCCCGCGAGGGAACATGGAGTTTAGTGGACCGTGAGGAACAATGAAAAGCTAAAAAGGAGAAGTTGAGTGAAATGGATTGAGTGTGTTGAGGACCAGATGTGGCGTGGATGGATCAAACATCTGCTGGCTCTGCAAGGCCTCAGCGGTCTTGAATGACCTCGATCATCCAACCTTTCTCCCCATACGTCCCAGTAAACCTTTTGTTCTTCATTCTTTGCTCCCTCATATTGATCAAGTGGTTTGCTTTAACTCCAAATGTGCTATAAAAAAAATAACTGTCCTTTCGTTCCAAGCATTCAGACTGAAAGGTGTCGTGTGTACAACAGGAATACAAATTAAATTGCACGGTGAAGTTTCTGGGTTTCTCTAAAGACAGTGTGTTTTGATGGTCTAGAGCCTTTCTTAGTGTATAAGTTACATCACAAAGAGGCAGCACCAGATGGTAATGCTGTTTATTTTCGCAGTAAGTAATCACCATTCTGGAACTTATGACAGTAGACAGGGCCAGGGACCTGGAATCAGGCTCCGAGAGACCCGAGCACCGCTTCCTGTTGTACCCACATGATCGCATACGCACACATACACACTCGTGCACGCATGCAAAAACACAAACATCCTCAGGGCCCCCTGGGCCACAGGGATAGTTGTGTTCTGGCACACAGGTTGGGGTAGTGTAAATTATACTGCTGCCACACTGGCACGCTCTGCCTCCAAGATGAATGAGCCAACTTGCATGTCTAATTATTTTCCTAATTATTACTACAGCTTACCACTTTTGACCTGAATTGCCGCATTCAATCTCATACTTTTTAAAATACCGTTCTTCTATACATTAAATGGCAGTCGCCGACATTTATTACAATACAAGTTTGTAAACTATGAATTAAAACTGAACTAATGAACAAATTAGCTTTATTATTTACATACATACATTTGAGTTACAAAGATGGAGCACTTGTGTTGCTGATGTCCTTCTGATACAGCAGCCAACACTACACCTAATTACTCTTTTGCAGTTACAGTCCTGTGCAACAACTTATTGCCAATTCGCCAAACAGTCTGTATCATAGATTGCTAGTTAACATGACAGACACACACTCCTTTGGGGCACCCAGACCCCCGAGTGGCCCCTCGTCCGTATGCGAGTCAGTCTGGCAGTGAAATACTGTCGGGGAAAGGAGCGGGGTTGAGGCAAGGTACCAGAGAGAGAGAGAGAGGCTCTAGTTAATGGTCTTGCATCTTCCTGGCAGCATGTCAATAATGGCTCTGATCACATTAAGTAAAGAGTCCATTAGCTTATTCTCTTTCCTACAGCACGCTCCATAGCAAAAGCACAGGAGAAAACTCAAAAGCTCCCCTAATGCAGTGTGTCTGCATGTTACAGACACCTCTATCTGTTCCCAGCCAGACCAAAACAAAATGACTTGGAAGGTACAATCCATTCACAGCTATTTCCATTAACACGTGGAAGTGAGAGCGAAGTGTGTATTACTTTGTTTGTGTGTTTGTATTTTGTTGCTAAGTTCCAGAAAATAGGAAACTCATGAAAACTGCAGGAAAAAAAGATACAATTGGCAACAATTTAGTCCAAAGCGATGTGTCAGATGTTTTTTTATTAGCGGGGACTCTCCTGTTAAGTTTTTATTTGCAATAAATACTTTTTTATTTATCAAAGACGAAGATTTTCCTCCCACTACCAGCCTTGGAATATAATGTGATAAGGCGAAGACAGAAATTATCGATACATATAAAAATGTACCGTAACAACGTGGCGGAAGAGCAAATTGTGGGCATGTGCTAATTCCGTGTCTGCTGCCAAAATAGTAATCAAGACAAAGGAGATGTGATTTACGAGGGAAAGAAAAGCAGGTTGTCAGCCACCTCCACATATTCAGTAACACACACACACATGCACAGGACAGACAGACCATTTCTCATTCGCCTCAGTGCTCTCTGGCCCTGGAGGGGCTCAGCGGCCCCCACATCTGTCTCCCAGGCCCGCGACAGACCTGGCCGCCGCGTCCACATCCAGCAGATCACACGAATCATCCTCAATTAATGTGAACCATCAGGCGTTCCCTCGCCGCTTCCATCACTCCACCCCTCTTCTCTCAGGCGTCCCCTCCGGCTCAGTGCTGGGTCCGATGACTTTTGCGCATCGAGACAAGGCTACGGTTCCCTTAGCACAGTTGGGTGAGGCCAGCCAACGTTATTATGTATGCTTTGTGAAAAGAGACAGGGAATCAATACAACAGTCCGGGCAAAGACGTTGCTCGAATCTAAGTGCTGCGAGGCGGCTCTTTAGAAGGTTCTGAACTCCAGAGAGCAGCCAACTTCGCTCTGCAGCAAACCGGGTGCCTGAAAATGGCTTCCATGTGCCGCCCCATCTGCACCTTCGCTAGTTTCCCCTTTTAAAGATACCAAGGGACAGCTTTAAAACTACAAAATGGTGGTGACGGGGATGGCGGTGGAGGTCAGGGGGTTGGATGAATCAGAGGCTGGGAGAACTTTAATATGACAGATTCTTCTTCAAAAACAGTCATTGAAAGAAGACAAGTCAGTGGGAAAAGAAAAGGAAACTGTTTACTGAAGGCCACCTGGAACCAGTGATGTGCCAGATTGTGACTCACCCGTCTGTGGTCCTTTATAGTATAGGCCCCCGGACCCCATCCTCGCAGTCTGCAACTGCACCATAAATCTCACTCAAGTCGATTAACGTGCCCTTAGCAACAACTAACACACAGTCATGAAATTTTAACCAAAGCCATGAGTTAAATCACGTTGAGAGGGGAAGGCAGGGTACCTGCCTGTTGGTTGATCAGTGTGTCTGACCTGGTGAAATAGGCCCCGGGGCTTCTCTATATTTCCCTCACAGCAGCTCTCCTTTCTGGCACTGATGAAGATTATATTGATCAAGACAATTCCCTTTGCATGTTTGTTTAAACAGGGATAATATTGGAATCTAGGAGAGTTGTTTTAATCAGAAATATGATCTGGGGTAGAGGGTCCTTTCTGGCCTTTTCTGAATCACCGTGTCAGCTGTAGTTTTAAAGGCGTGCGCTTTCCTCTATCAATGCAGAAAATAAGGGCCGTTATCCTGTATAATTAAAGGTTGAAGCGATTGTGTTTGACACATTTAGCGAAGCTTGCACACAAAGGATGAACACAAGTGCTCGTAAAATACAATACACTTTAACATAATGTTGAGCTCTTTGATTGTGTGTATCTAACTTCCCACTAAAGTGTAAAAAATTTAAACCAGACCACAATCAGGAAGGCATCAATGGTGTCTAAAGACGTACCAGCTTGGCTGTTATTTGTCATTTTTTTGCAAATCTAAAGGAGAGCTGTTAGCTACTAATGTTTCTTTAGTTTAGAAAACATCAAACCTCTAAGGTGCACACAAGGTCACCTCCAAAGCTAACACATTCTTTTGAAGTTGCAGCGCATAAAAGAGGAGTTTAACATGATCACAGTGCAAATTTCAACCTCTATGATTCTTACAAATGTCCTCCATCCGCATCTGGACAGAGCTACTGATTTCCCTGCGGCCCATCACAGGGGAAGAAGTAGAGCTGGTTGTTCACACATGACCTCTGACCTACCACTGAGGAGCCAATGGGGGAGGAGCCTGTGTCTTGGGAGCTGTTGTCCTCTGATGTGATGGCTCCAGGCAGTGGGCTTTTCGTGAACCCATCCCCCATGGCACCCCTCGCCACTAGACCCTCTGCATTATTCATACAGACCCAAGATGGGGTAGGGAGAGAAACAGAATATGGAAAAGGAAGCACCAAGGTTCAAGACCTTCTCAGATCACAAGGAACTTCTGCTTAACCTCCCTTGAAGTGGCGAACACAGGGATAGAGCGGGTTTTTTTTAAGGAACTTCGTCTGAAAGCAGGACTGTGGATCAATGGGGATTCCCTGGAGGCTTTGTGGAGATCGCATTCACTGAAAGGTGATTGGTGAATCAATGTGGTTCCCATGGTTCACTTTGCCATTGTGAGAACCGATCTATCCGATTGCAAGTGATGCCGTCTTACGGTGCTTCGAGTTGCCCTCATGTTAATGTGTGACCAGTGTAGCGTCACCCTACACAGACTGCGCACATGTTAACACGAAAATGTAAACATCAGAGGCGTTATATGACACAATCTCCATGAGGGTCAGAGATCTCCCACTCAATCTATTGAAGATATAGTTACAGCACCTATCGTCCTTTTTCATAAAGCGTGTGCGTGGCTTTGCATTTCTCTCCACTGCTTTCCAAATAAATACATATATATCCTTGAGTATGATAGGTGATGATATTTGAAAAGCATATACATGTTAAGCTGTTAATCCCTTATGCACACCATAACACCTAACAACGCCGCACACCCCGGCTCTTAATACAGCCCAGCGCATAACCCACAGTACTAATTGCATAATTGCCTGATTTGTTTTAACTGACAGTGGTGCCCTGGCCCATGACAAGGCCATCATTTGCTCATCCTCATTGTCAGCAATTTGCAAGGCGGATACCCCGCTACACACACCCACTACACAACATCCAGCACCACAGTATTAGAGACGGCCATGAATTAAGAATTCATCGCAGCGGTGGAGAGATGAATAAATACAGACGCTGCTAGATTAATTCTGAGAGACATGGATGCAGGGAGATAAAATAAACTAACAGCAGCAGGCTGTCCACCGGATAAAGTGGGTACTCCATCGTCTCTGCGCTGTAATTATTGGCTAATAGTCATTAACCTGGCAAACAGAGGTTTAGCTGTATTGTTTAAAGGACTATGGGATGCATAATGACAGACTAATATGTCATAGCACTGGGGGAGATGGGGGAGGGGTGGATTAATGAGATTTTACTGGAGGGAGCGTACAAGAAGAGGTGGGGCGCGCTTGGAAAATATAGGGGAAAGAGGGCCACATTAAGCTAATTGGAAGATGAGTGCCTACTTGTAAAAGGGCTTCTAATGGCATATTTGTTTCTCTCATAGCAACGCTAATGCAGGGAGGTGTAGCTGTGAGACTTACTGTAGTAAGGACTAAAGGGCGTTTCTCTGCAAGACATTTTTGGGGCCGGAATACAACAAATGTATGTTTCAAAAAATAGTTATAAATAAGGTACTGCAGGCTTTTAATAACGAGAATTTTTGTTTGTTTGTTTGTTTGTCCCCTCACATCGTTTTTTAAATTTGTGCTCCGACCCAAACGTCTCCCAAACTGAATTGGCCAGTGAACAGGGTAGGCCGGGTACAGTGCAGAGCAGAACTGCTGACCTGTTCAGGCTGACCCTTCCTTACACTAATAAGTTGCAGCTTGGCCTGTGTCACTGATTTGGGGAAGTGGAGGCACAGGTTGGGACTGGTTGAGGATGGAATAAATGTCTGAGCCCTGTTTGATTCAGTCAGTAAATAAGAGCAGCAAGTTAGTTGAAGAGAGATTTTGCCCAACTGATCATCTTGATGTGTTTAAGCTTGCAAAGATTTGAAGTTTTAGTATAATCATAACCTCACTTATAGGGCGAGACTAATCCCACATATTTATTAACGGAAGTACCATTAAAATTACCTCCATTTTGTCATCTTGGGGTTCTCAAAAATGTTATAGTGTCAATTAAATCAGAAACAAAAGGGTGCCAGATAAGAAATTGTTATGACTTACACTCAATTAACTCTATTCCTATTTAGTACTAATAGGAGACACTTTTTATTAGGATAATACAATTAAATTGCATTTAGAATTGTTCGTGTACTGTTTTTCATGTATTACACACACTCACAAATTAACCTTTTTTTTGTCACTAAGAAAACATAAAAATACTTTTTCTTCTTTTTCTTAACAAGGTTTTGGCTGTGGACCTATTTAAAGATTCACTTTCTAATCTGCTCTCATTTTTTTTCATTTCAATTAAATCAAGTGGAAGAACTAATGCCCACATGGCCATGCAGTATAAAATAATAGTGCCCAGGCTAGAATTTAAAGTCATACCTCTAGGCAAAAAACTGCAGAGCGCACACAGAATGAAAGTATAAAATGTTTTTTAATGTATATTTAAGAACAAATACCCCAGTGACTATTGATGTTTCGTCTCAGAAGAATCTATTTCTCCAGTATATGTGAGGGCATGATATGAAAACACTCATGCTTCTCTGCTCTTCTTCCTCCGTGTCTCTCCTGCACTCTCTCTCTTTCACTGCCTCTCTTTAAACATTTATCTTCTGTTTTCTCCTTACAGACCCTTTGTGCTTTGTGATGTTGGTTTTTATAGCTTTTTATTCCACACCAGAGTTGCCATTTATCTTTTATAGATGGCAGTAGCTGGGAGCACATATGAAGTGTTACCATTTCCCTGTGACTAATTGTCATCGCTTGCGTTATTCCCTTGATATCACTAAGCCTGGTTCCCCGGGAACCTGTGTGTGAAGTATTTACACTACGTCTCTGTCTGGCCTTATCGAGATTTATATCTCGTTCACGCAAAAAATCCACAATGTAAAATATTATGTAACAAGGGCAGTGGCACTGGAATATGGTCGTCTCCCAACGGAATAGTTACGGTCTCCTATGATGGAAACTGGAAAAAAGTCCTAAGAAATGACCTATTGTTAGTGTTTACATAATGGTTTATCAGTTGACACTGTTCTAAATGAAATAATAAATGGCCTTATGTAAGGTTCTGCGTCTGTCAGACACATTGATCCTTTAGACCTCACTAATATCTTACTGTCAATATGCAGCCAGCCAAATGAAAGGAACACAGGCTTAATGCCGCTGGAAAGGAACCAGGCTTAAATCAACATGAGTCGGCTCTTTGTCGTTCCTTGATACATAGGGTGGCAGTCCCATCCTCCCTCAAGGATTTCACTGCCTCAGACATGGAGAACGCACTGAGAAAAATGCCTGACAACCGAGGTGCGATTAGTGGCCTGCACTAATTATGCTATTATTTCTACCATATCTGCTCTAGCTCACACAATTGTGTATGTGTATCCCTAGGTGCCGTTTATGTACAGAGGGAGTCCTAGCAAGAGTTCACATTTTTACAAAGCTGTTTTGTCAGTCTCCCAGATTAATATCCCCACAATATTGTAATTCACAGAAAGCTTGTAACCACCCAACAGTGTTTTTGCTTGAGACTCTTGGATACAGTCATCACCTGTGGCCCACATTCTCAGGAATGATTTCTCGAAAAAAAGTGATATTTGACAAAGTTCCGTCCCTCCGGATTAGAATTTCATGTGCAGGAGAGCTTGCCCTGACATACTAACCCTTGCTCTATATTCTCTTTTGACCAAACTGATTATGCGCAATCAATAATGGTTGCATTTCGTATTCTCTCTTGTCTCTTCTGGTGCATCTAGGATGCTGCAGGCAAGGTGCTGGACCGCTGGACCATCATGTCCCGAGAAGAAGAGATCATCACCCTGCAGCAGTTTCTGCGCTTTGGTGAGACCAAGTCCATTGTAGAACTGATGGCCATTCAGGAGAAGGAAGGGCAGGCGGTTACAGTTCCCTCCTCCAAAACAGACTCCGGGATCAGGACATTCATTGAAAGCAACAACAGGTCCCGCAGCCCAGGCATCCTGACGCAACTGGAAAGCAGCAGCCCATCCAGCATTCACCATTTTGAGAATATCCCCAACAGCTTAGCCTTCCTCCTGCCCTTCCAATACATCAACCCAGTCTCTGCCCCTATGCTCGGCTTGCCCCCCAACGGCCTGCCTATGGAGCCATCTGCTCTCCGGCTGCGGGAGCCCAGCTTGCCAAACCAAGGTGAACAAGTGGACACCAGTGAGTCAGAAGTGTCCCTGTCACCCTTCCGCACAGGCCAGAGCCCTAGTCGCGGAGCATTGGGACCCATGAACAACATTGAACCCAAAACAGAGCCCAACCACAGGGCATCGCCCATCTCTCCCACCCCTTCCACCCAGCAGGCTCAACAGCAGCAGCAACAACAGCAGCAGCAGACGCAGCTCCAACAGCAGCAGGGCCAACAGCAGTCCCAAAATCAACCTCAGCAATCCAACAGTTTAAGTGACCACCAAGTTCACCACCAAGTCCACCACCATTTTGTGAAGGACGAGCATTCAAAAAGCATCAGCCATGCTTCATTTTCCTCCAAAATGCATCGCATGCGCCGCATGGGATCCACCTCACGCAAGGGTCGTGTGTGCTGCAATTCTTGTGGCAAAACCTTTTATGATAAAGGTACCCTTAAGATACATTATAACGCTGTACACTTGAAGATCAAACACCGTTGCACCATCGAGGGCTGCAATATGGTCTTCAGCTCACTACGCAGCCGCAACCGCCACAGTGCTAATCCCAATCCGCGGTTGCACATGCCCATGCTGCGCAACAACCGTGACAAGGACCTCATCCGTTCAACCACTGGTACACCTGTCATCTCAAGCAGCAAGAATGGTGGCTTTACCCTCACCAGCCCCGGACGGCCACCACTGGGCTTCACAACTCCACCGGTGGACCCAATGCTTCAGTCACCGCTGCAAAGCCCACTGTTGTTCCCCTCCCTGAAGTCAGTGCAGCCCGTCCAGCCGGTGCCCCCGTTCTACCGCACACTACTGTCCCCAGCGGACCTGGTCAGTCCTCCAGTATCACTGCCCACCAGCCCCATCCTACCCACAACCACCAACAGTACCTCCCTGATGGACCACCAACAACAACAACATCTCCTGTCTAGTGCAGGGGTTTCACACAATAATGTCCACATGTCAGAGGTAGGACCCATGTCCCACCGCTTGCATGTACATAATGCCAATCACGACCACAACACTGGCCTTAGTGAACCTACGCCCAAAAAGAAGCCTCGCAAATCAAGCATGCCAGTGAAGATTGAAAAGGAAGTGATTGACGTAGCGGAGGACTATGACGACAAAGATGATGATGACGATGACATCCACCATAATCACCACCATCACTCAACGCTTCTACACAACAATATCAAAATGAATGGTAACTGTAACAGCAACAACAACAGTGGCAGTGGTACTGGAAACCACAGTGGTGGTAGTGGGCAACAATCCCCTTCCCAGGATGAGATGAGTCCCGGTCTAGCTATGAGAGGAATGATGAGACAGAGTGAAGATGAATGCAGGGAAGGGACTGGTAGTGAAAGCAGGGGTGGAAATGATCTTCAAGGCTCTGGCGAGCTTCGTTGTATGGGCAGCTTCACCTCTGAGGACCAGGACCACGAAAGAGACTTTGAGAACGAATCCGAAACCTCAGATTCCAAGATGTTTTACCGTGATGAGCTGATAGATGTGGATGAACAGCAAAAACACAGTCGGAGTGGAAGGTGCCTGGACAAGGAACAAGAAGATGAGGGTTGTGAGGAGGCTCAATTCAGAAAGGAAATGGAAGGCAAGGGTCATTCCTTGTCCTCCCCTCATCAGCCACCTATAAGAATCAAGGAAGAACTCAACGATCCTACTTACGACATGTTCTGCATGAGCCAGTATGGCCTCTATAATGGAGGAATGGCGGCAGCTGCTGCTGCTGCAAGCATGGCTGCTCTACACGAGAGCTTCATCTCTTCAATGGGATACGGTGCCAGTCCGCCCAAATTCCCTTCTTCTCAATCACCAGAGGAAGATCCATGCTCAAGTCCTGACCCCAAGATTTGCTATGTGTGTAAGAAGAGCTTCAAGAGTTCCTACAGCATGAAACTGCACTACAAGAATGTGCACCTCAAAGAGATGCATGTATGCACTGTGGCTGGCTGCAACGCTGCCTTCCCTTCCCGGCGGAGCCGAGACAGGTTAGTGCAAGAACTTCAACCATTTTTTGTTAACGGTTTTGCCGGTAGGTTCAATAGAAATGCTTACATTTTAAAAGGGGAAATAGTGGTTTCATTAAAGTCATCAACGGAGCATGTTTGTGAAAGATGGGACGTTCCACTTCATGTTAAAAAAAAAAGATGTAGCTATAGTAATTCCATACTGTACGATATTTAGGTGGATAAGATAACACTTGACATCTGTCAGCTAATGCAACACTAAAAAAATGTTTTCGGGACATCTGCTCCGTGGCAAGTCAGAGTTCAGAAGAGTAGGGTGTCATGATTAAAAACACTTACACACACACACATTTCCAAAGAAGCGGTAGGCAGTACCCAACCACCCTGCAGCTGCAGTGTGTTGTTTACCTGCCCTCACTACCTCACCCTGTGATAGCTGTGGAGGCGCATATATTAACAGACAGCGGTCTGTCAAACCGCTGCATGTATTAGCGCATTAGGAGGTGAGGCTAGCTTTATTCACCTGGGCTTGTTAGCACATATCATTCCCACATACTCGCTGAGCAGAATATATACAGTATGTTGCAGCAGGAGTGGCAGCAGGTTGCCCTGGGCGAGCACAGGCTCCTCCAACCCACTCGGGTGGGGGGGGGTTGCATCATAGGAGCACCTTTAAGGTGATGTGGTTAATAAGTAGAATACTTCACATAGACAGTAAAAAATCCTTTAAAAAAAACCCTTATATTCATACATAATAGAAACTGTTTTGTATAATCTCATCTCTTTTTTATCTTGCAACATCTGTGACAGGGTTGCTTTTTATTTAAGGAAGACATCTTTTTTAACACACTCCTTAGTTACTTAGTAACAATTGGGAAACAATTCTTCCCAGAGAACATTTTTCCTCAGTGTGTTTTGTCTCACCCACAGCCTCCCCAACCACACAAACTGCTCCTTCTCCACCCCAAGCCTTTGATTACATTTGTTTTTTGTTTGGTGGCATCTGTTCCTACCGGGACTTGTTCATTAACAGCATGTAAAGGGAAGCAGGTGAATCTGGGACTCTATTAGAATGAACGTGGGAGGGGAACAGGGGGAGCAGAACAGGAGACACGGTAACATTAGTGAAGGTGACACCCTGCTGCTCACCTGACGCAACTGTGCCGACAGCAGCAAGTTGACAGGAGGGGTTATTATAGCATGCACTGCCTCAGTGTGGCCAACTGCCACCGGTTTGTTAGTGCCTTCTTTTGACAAGGCTTTAGGAGCAAAGGGTGCCTGCGGTGTGACCGACCTGCTGCGTAACATGTGTATGCACATAGACACACATGCAGATGCAAAACGCACACACATACGCACACACACACACACACACACACACACACACACACACACACACACACACACACACACACACACACACACACACACACACACACGCATATACAAAACTATGAGATAGAAAAGTATTTGCTCTTCTATCTACCGTATCCCTTTGTGATTACTCTCTTAATGCTGTCACAGTGGTTGATTGGACTTCTGACTGAATTCCAAAAAGGAAGATGAGGGGAATTCGACCTGAGAAAATATTTCAATGGTAGATAGTAGAGAGAGTTGAAAATACTCTTATGAATCCAGCTCCGTTGCTAATCAGCAGATATTGATCAGAATCACGTCGGTTCAAAGATGGATAGCGTAATTCAGACAGTTCAATTCAGTTATGTAACAAAGTCTCTTCATCCTGGAATCGGTAATCAGGACCGTGAGACGACTCGTGGAATGTGTCTCTAAAATGAATAAGGTTGCTAAAACATAAAATAATCATCAGAAAAGAAGAGGGGAGGGGGGGGCAATGGTGAGCAGAGTGATTCAGAGCTTAAAAAATACACTATATTACACCGAGAAACAGCAACGCCTTAACTCTCTTAATGCTCCCTTTCTTCCTGAATCAATCTAGATGTTTGTGTGTTTATCTGTGTGTGACAAACTGACTCCATGATAAAACACCAGTATTTAAACGTAATTCAAACAGAACATTGGGCAGATAGAGACCATTTCGTAGTTAAGAGGGACAATTGCTGCTGTGAAGCATCTTTGAAGTGTGTGTGTGTGTGGGGGGGAGGGGGGGGTATATCTCTGGGTCACCTAAGCCTATTGTTTACATACTTTTCTCTCTGGGGGGATAAATTCTGAATAGCATATGGGACATATTACTTTGCCGCTGGTTCAAACCGGGAGCAAAAAAGCAGGAAGGAGAACATTACAAAGACAGAGGAATCCGGGAGCTTTGAGATACAGTGAATACACAAACCGGGCTCACGTCAAATCTGTCCCTGGCATGACAACATAAAGCCTGTTTGAGTGTAACGGCTGCAACAAAACTGGAATATAATTCATTTGATTTTCACTGCAGATTACACTGCATGAAGACATTTGCACAAAATGTTATTGAGAACGTACATTAAATTAGACAAACTTAAATGTTCCTCCTCAGATGTGTTTGCAAACAGGATTTTTCAGAAGCTGCTCTGTCATCTTAGACATAAAGAAAAGGAACAGTCAACACAAAATAATCCTCTTTATAATTAAAAACAACCATTAAAAGAATAGCCACATTTCACTTTAATGAGATGAAGGTAACCATGTGGTTATTTGTCGATATTATTGGAATAACACATGCCAAGGCAGTATTTTAATATGCAACGAAGCCTGGTTTCCTCTTCTCGATTCCTCCCAAACAGACATACAGCCACGTGAAAAGTCCAAGCACCTCTGCATATCTGATTAGCCCATTGACCGAGTGAAAAGGCACGTTAACACACCACCCGACACCGGCATCAAAAGCCCTGGTATCAAAGTAAAAAAGAAAACGGTCGAGAGGTCATTTGATCTACTGAGAAAAACCAATGACATGTTGCTGCCACGGAAACAAAAGTATCCCCAGCGTTCGTTCCCTTTGGATACCCGCCCAATTTAGGAGACTGTAGGATTTCACGCAAATAAACAAACATTAGTTCACATGCTGAACCGTACAAACTCACACTGAGCGATGCAGGAAAGGATAAAAGGATTTAATGTGCCCTTGAGCAAGCATGTAATGGTTTTGTTGTGAAGTGTGAAACGGACCAACACGAGAGAATGTGGGTGTGTGTGGTTTTACGCTGGGGTGTTTTCTCCAAGCTGCCAGCCGCCCGGCGGTAAATGATTGCATATTTATTGTGGGGAGCGAGCAGCGTCGGCAGAAGTGTTGAAGAAGCTGCGTGATTAACTGCTGGGTAGACACGCGTACCAGCGATCATCACAGTTATTGGCCTCGTTATTCATATTTCCTTTAAACTTTTGAAGACACTTGCCTTGTTTCTTTTATTTTTATTGTTTCATCTGCATGTCCTGCTTCTCTCTTCTAACACTCTCAAACACTCAAACGGCGCCCCTCCGTCACTACGGCGAGTAGCTATGGTCCCTGCACGGGCCACTGCAGAGAGAGTGAAGGTTAATTATGTCGGAGAGTCTCTTTCCTCCCCTCTCCTTCCCCTCTCCGTCTCCCTTCCTTTCCCCCGGTCCCCTTACGGCATGTGGGCTCGGCTCCACTGCTTCACAATTAGCTTTCTGTTTGTCTCTTATCAGTGAAGGGCCTGCTGCTCATAGAGAGAATATGTAAGCAAAAGCCACGCACTCCGGATCAAAATATCGGTTAATTAAAATACGCAATGATGTAACATCCCTTTATTATCTTTGCACTGCATTTTGAGGGATTATTTAATTTGTAGATTTATAACGCCATCAATTAGAATTCTAGTACATGAAAATGTTTTTTTTTATGTTATCTTACTGTGCATTCATTTATATCTGGAGATTATGATCTCTATACCACTGTTTGCAGCTTGTGCTGTTGAGCACACTGAAACACTGCACAGCAGATAAAACAGTGTCAGAGAGTGATAAATGTTACTGAAACT
Source organism: Gasterosteus aculeatus (assembly GCF_964276395.1). Classification (NCBI taxonomy): domain Eukaryota; kingdom Metazoa; phylum Chordata; class Actinopteri; order Perciformes; family Gasterosteidae; genus Gasterosteus; species Gasterosteus aculeatus. The sequence goes on along the minus strand of NC_135696.1, from coordinate 15,855,208 downwards.
ATTTTCCTCCCACCTAAAACCTCATAACGCACCCCAAATGACAGGAAAGACAAAGAACCACTGGTGTCAGTTTAACAACACTCAGCTTTCCATCTCATTTACACATTATGAGTCATATAGACACACATACACACACACAGACCAAAAAAAAAAACAAGGTTGAGGGCCATCAGACAAACCTAAAGATGATTAACGCCGGTTGGGACGGACACACTCTCGCTCTCCCTCCTCTGCACAGCCAGAAAGAGGCTCTCTGGAGGCCTCCCCCATCTTTTGGGCAAAGAGGAGAGAGTCAAATTGGTTTGCCAGCCACATCACGGGCCAACGGGATGGAGATGGCAGAGGGCAGAGGGAGGGGGGAGGAAAGATACAGCGGGGTGGGGGGGGGAGCATAAAGTCTAAACCTGATAAATGACGGGAGAAGTGCATTATGCCCACTGTGAGTGGATTCAGACGTCTTATTTGGATTTTTAGGTCAGGGAGGTTTTTGCACAGGAGTTAAATAGAAATGTTTATGGAAAGGATCATAAACTGGGCTCCTCTTCTTCTCTTCATCTCTTGAGATTAAATCATTTACAAATGGTTGCAAATGATATTTCATGAAATGCCTTTTTTTCTTCCATTTCTTTTCTTTTCATATACCTGTACAGTAAATGTATATATTATTTATATAGATATTGTTGTAATATTCTAATACTATTGTGTACGTGTAGTATTTAAGAGCTTTAGATTAGACTACTTACTGCATGATATTTAGCATGTTTAACTATAATATCTAAAACTGACATAGACATGGCTAATTTAGAGCTTATTAGCAGTGAGACGGTGTTGTTATAGAGATGGAGACATGTTGCAAAGGACCTGCCTACCCGAGCATCATCAGCTTCAGGCTTAACTGAGCAAATCTGTGGCCCCTGTTGGAACCCGTTTGGTACCCCCGTCCTCATATACTGATCACTGACTACAGCACATTTCAGACTATTTCAAAACACTCTGACCTCCTACGGCCAAGCGATCACACACGTGTGTTTGACATTGAATCACGACTTCCATGTTTTAGCCATAAGTTAACACCATATGTGTGTAACTGTACTGACCAAAGGGACAAAAGAAGAACAAAGAATCTGTAAACCTTTTTTCATCAAAGCCCCGCTGTATGGAAGTAGTATATTTTCCATTTTTCACACACACACACACACACACACACACACACACACACACACACACACACACACACACACACACACACACAGAAGCATGTGTGTGCATACACACCCATGCAGTGACAGCCACGGCCGATCAATTTGCCACGCTCTTTCTCCTCAATGCTGACGATGCTTGAGTGGACGGGTTCCTGGTTGCCTGGTTCACAGAAAAGGGTCCCTCAAATGAATGTATTTCTACCTCTTGCAGGACAATGTCGGATAGGGAAGTAAATAATTAAAGGAAAGGGACCCTTTTTGACTGCATCAACCCTGCCACTGCTGGTAAGCTCTACTATCCATTGTGACTCCATTTTTGCCCATCCTGCTAAGGATGACCTTTTTTTTTTTGTTTTGTTTTGTTTTGTTTTTTTAATTTGTTTGACACAGTTGTGCCCTCCCTGCATGGAAACCCCTCACGTTAAAAGGGCCGGAGTGTTTGCATATATTTTATTCATATTTGATGTCAGTGCTTACCTTATATGAGAGGAATGGGCCTTGTGTATGTCATACCTGACGCAGGTATTTAGCTGCTTAAGTTTTGCTTTTGTGTTATGCGGTTGTTTTGTGACGTGTGTGCAGTGGGTCATCTTTTTCTCAGTCCTACTTGGTAACTGTGAAATTCCAGCGAAAAAAAGGGGATTGACTCGGACTTTGTAAGCTCATTTCACCTTGCATCTTGTAGCATGGCTTTATTTACTAACTGAAATTGTCACTAATTGTATCTTGGCTTAAGCATGGCGTTTGCTGCTTTCATCAGCTGTAGTACATTGTGTGATACTGTTCGCCTGGTGTTTGGGAAAAATGCCCATCTTAATTAAATCCAGCGCTACATAAAGACATGTTCATTGGGGTGCTCGATTAAGCCACCTCCAATAGGGAACGAATGCAATAATGCTGTCGGGGCCTAGTGCTAATATGCTATCCAGTTCCCCTCGATTATCACATTACCACAGCTCGAATCAATTGATAAACTCCCATTCAATATGGTGGAGTATTTAATTGAGTCAGTCTATTGGATTTGAGGGCTGTGCAGTGCAGACATGCTGACAGCGGTAAACACTAGCAGGATGCTCGCTCCAATGTGCAATGTTTTTCTGAGAAGAGATGCAGGTTGAATTTGCCCGTGTGTACAGCTTAGTAACGACAGTGTGACATTGTTCTTAAATACTGTAGCCTTTGCAGCCAGGTACCATTTCATAGAATTAAGATTGGAAACGAGGAAGAACAAAAAGACGTTTTTCTATTTTGTATTTAAGAGGTAATCTAAATTCCTCACACGCTTGAGCCTTTTGATTTACGACTATGTCCCTCCCCCCCCCCCCCCCCCCCACAGGCACAGCTCCAACATCAACCTGCACCGCAAACTGCTGACCAAAGAGCTGGACGACATTGTCCTGGACCCCCAACTCCCGCCACTGCCCAAGGACCTGCGAGCTGAGTTACTGGCCAAGATCTACGCCGGGCACCACATGGGCTTGGACCCGTACGCCGGGATGGGCATCGGAGGCGGCAGCCTCCGGCCCACTGGCCTGAACCACAGTGCCCGTTCCCTGATGAGCAGTGAGTACCCCCACCACCCTCTCAACCACCACCGCAAAACCCCCCACGCCAACGGCTTCTCCCGGGGCCAGCCAGACAACTACATGGTGTTGGACCTGAGCACCACATCCAGCGTTCAATCCAGCAGCAGTGTCCACTCCTCACACGAGTCAGACGAGGGCAGCGACGAAGGCATCCTGTTGGATGACTTGGAGGAGGAGGAGGAGGAGGGAGAAGAGGATGATGGCAACAGCGAGGGGGAGGACTACTCCCAACATGCCGAGGGGCAGGCAGAAGGAAGGCATCGGGATGAGACTAGAGAACTAAGAGGAGAAAGACGTGGTGAGGGGTCGGAACCTTCCTCTTCGCCATTCCTCTTTTTGCCCACCGGGGGCAGCAACGGTGGCAGCAGCGGGATCCTCTGCAACATCTGCCACAAAATGTACAGCAACAAAGGAACCCTGCGTGTGCACTACAAGACTGTGCACCTGCGCGAGATGCACAAGTGCAAAATCCCCGGTTGCAACATGTTGTTCAGCTCTGTGCGCAGCCGTAACCGACACTCTCAGAACCCCAACCTCCATAAAAACATGCCCTTCTCTACAATGATAGACTAAAGAATGACCCGCTACTCCACCCTGCTGTCAGTTGGCCCACTCCTCCTTTCATTCCTCACCCTTATTCTTCCTCAAATTAGCTTTTAGTCCCAGCCCAGGGCCATCAAATACAAGCCAAACGCCTGTATGCCTACTGCCCGTCCTCTGAAAGTCATTGCAAGACATTTCTATGTCCCTCTATAAAATTCATCGACTCTAAATACAGTTTATTATTGTGACCTTTGACTTTTCCTTCTTTGGAGGAAAAGGAAGACGCTCTTGCGCATGGAGTTTGCTTTATAACAAAACTCCAGTCTTTTTTTTTTTTTTTTTTTCATAAACTACTCCGTCTTTCCTTTTCAGACTTCTCCCCACTTTTTCATGCCAACCTCCAAAGAATCTATTCAAACTCTTATTTGTGACTTTGCCTGCAGAATTGATAGTACTGAGAAAAAAAGAAAAAAAGAAAAAAGAAAATCTTCTCGTTGTATTTGTGTAATGATAGCTTTTAAATGAACCCGTTACAAAAGCATGACAGCTTCATCTGTAAATAACGTCCCAAGAGGCTTTTGGTGTAAAAGAGTTGTGTTGATGGTTGTTTGCTTCTTTTTTCTCTCTCGTTATGGTTTTATGTTACAGTCCAGTACAATACTTCCAGCTATAGGCAAGAAAGAGGTAGCATCTTACTAGCTTGACTCATTTATGTTAGCTTCAAAGACACATTTTAAACTGAGTCCTAGGAAAAAAAAGAATATCATGTGACTTGTTTTATCTACTTGTTAGATATTCAGAGGTTGCCGGCATGCTTTTTTAGGCTCCTACACTGATATCACTTTTTATTTTTTTGTCTGTTATGTTTATGAGCTTTAGTATACAAATTCATTTTTTGCACTTTGCATCTATACAAGGGGATGTGTAATATTATTATAATGAGGACTTTTGCAATGGTGAGTTTAGGTGTTATTCTGGGTCATTGATGGCTACAGTGCAAAGGTAAATGACAATACCTTCAACATACTTGTGCCAGTTTCTTTTTGCACGTGCTCGGTTTCAAACACAGAATACGTTTCGCCTCCCCGATCAAAATCTGAGATCTGCCCAAGTCGTGAAACAAAGTATTCAGAAAGCGCCTCAAATCCAATCCAAGTGTGACTGAACACAAACTGCTCTTTCACAAACACACAGGAGTTAAGTGTTGATAAAGTCCCTGCTCGTCTTTTTGTTAAATTTGTGTACGGTGGCCAGTTATGGTTCCGGCGAATCCTTCAGGAGGTTGAGTGGGGAAATCTGTGTAAAGCATGACATTATTGTCACATTGTCAAACAAAGTTATCAGTGCAACAACTGTTTGTTTTCACAAAAGAGAAAAAGATCAGAATTGTCTTTCAACTGTGACCAAAACAAAAGTGTTTGCTTAAAATCATGCCCCATTGAATCAATATGATGCACTTCAGTCTTAAATCTTTTGCTGTAATATTTTCGGTATCGGTTGCCATTGCTGAGTGTCGGCTAGAAATGTACTTTTTGAAAAATGTTGCCATTTTCCTGGCTGTTGTTTGCAGACATTTTTAACATGTCCATGACTGTCTTACGGTACAAATATTTCCAGTAACTGGGCAAAGTAGCCAAGGGAAGGGGTATTTATTGGCGGGTGATGTATCTTCATCGAGATGTTTTTGTCCAGTATGAGAATATTTTTTGTAAAAAGACAAAAAATAAGAGATTGTTCCTCAGTTCGACTCGTTTATCAATGTATTAGCAATGCGTTGTGTTACTATACATGGAGATCTTCTCTTACTTGACTGGTGCTACACACAGAGGGGAAAATATGCAGTGTTATGTGGTGTGCTGTACAGTATTAACACCTTACATCGATAATAGTGTTGAGTTCCATTCATTTCATACTTAAGTCCATGTTGCAATACAGACATGACCTATTGTAGTAAAGTATTTCATGTCCTCATTTTTGTTTTTTAAAGACTCCACCCTTATGACACATGCAGTTTTCAGTCTCTTCTGTGAGATAAAGGGAGCGAGAAGAGAGCTGATGCTGATGGAAAGGTTGCGGAGGTGGAAGGCTGACTAGGGAGGAAAGGATGACAGCAACGATCATTAAAAATGTGCTGCTTCTCCGTTACCTGGAGGCGTCCCTGCCATTCCAGCTTCTTCTGTCTAATAACTCACTTGTCACTTCGTTACACTGCCAGGCTCCAAGGTTGCTGACAAGACTGTGACACCGAGCGAAAGAGGAAAAAGTGGGAAAGACATCGCGCGCTCAGAACAATTCAATTTGACCCGTTCGTTTTAAGTTGAATCCAATTCATCTATTCCTTTTCTGTGCGTGCTTGTTCTCATTCTGATAATTCGATTGCTTTCGCGCGTTGCGTTTATTCTCTTTGTCAGTCAGAACACAGTCATTTAACGACCGCCTTAGCCATTTCTTCAACCCGCCACTCACTTATCCACCGCCACACCCCACAGCGCAGGTCCTACAGGGACACACACTAATAGTGTATGCTTAAGTTCACCGGACGGCCATGGCATAGGAAAAAAAAAAAAGGGATGGGTAATTGCCTGTTTATCCCAAGTGAAGGGAAAATTGAGTACAGGAACCCCTGCCTTCTCCCAGGAGTGGGTTTCACCGAGGCGCTCGCCGCCTCATTCATTCATTCCACCCCCCCCGGCTCTCGCTGTGACAGAGAAGAAAAAAAGTGCTAGTCCAGGAACCCCGCTGACAGCTGTCTCTCCGACACACAACCGTACAAACACACATGCGCACACAGAGGAGAGTGGTACACACTCACACATTATTCCTACTTACAGGCCAGAGAGATGACAGGAACAAGATGACTTGTTAACCTCTAGTGGCGGAGGAGATGGGGACAGAGAAACATTCTAGCCGCAGGAAACATCACAGCTGCCACGACATAGAAAGCCAACGTCATGTTATGGAGAAGGGTGTGAGCGAGCACCGCGTCCGGAACGTAAGGCCTCTGTTATTATGATCTCAATCAAATATCCATCCGCAAATTAATGGAGATGTTTTACCTAAAGAGGTCTCTGTTTAATTCAGAAAGCGTTTTGAGTTTGGACGTAGAATAAGAAGAGCTGTTATCTTAACATCAGTGAACACTGCCCTATTAACCTCAGCTTCTATGCTCGTCTTGATTTGAGAGTAGTCTTCAGTGCACAACCTCAGTTTGTATTCTCGTGTGTGCCGGGCCGGGGAAAAAACCCTGAATAATCACAGAAAATATTACAGCACCCTCCTCCTACGGGCTCCTTACGGGTCCTGCATGGTGATGGTGACGCCAGCAGAGCTCGGGAGCTGCAAATGGCTGAAAACAGAGCAAAGAACAGGCGAACCTCTGGGAGGAAGAAAGACTAACGATGAGAGAAAGAGAGAGGGGGGGGGGGGGGAGATCGGGCTCAGAAAGTGGTCTGGATGGAGCCTTGCGGCATTCACTTAACAAGGCCCCACCCACCCCGTCCTGTCCTCAATCCAATCTTTGTCTTTCCCACTTCTCCAAGCGCAATGGGCCCAGGTACGTTGTGCTGCCTAGCGACCGCAGGCCGGCGGATTCGCGAGAACACGTCACACAGAGAGCCCCATTGCCCCCCCCCCGGCCCCCCGACCGCTGGAGTGAATCTTTAATATTTGATAAGAGCGCCGGGCATCAATTATTCTGTAATTCTACACAGCACACAACGGCTGAAGCGGCTGACCTGTTATTCACGGTCCGTTTTGTTCACGTCACGGATCGAGTGAGGACAATGGGTCTAAGCGGCGAGGGTGAGAGGTGACACCCCAATGCAAACTTTCCAGTTAATGTAGCTCAACAAAGATGGGACCTCACAAGAAATATGCAGATAGAAGAGAAATACACACGCATATTTGTATAGATGCTGCAGTCTCATGTGAAATATCCTAAAATATATACCCTCAATAATTTAAACTGGAACCTGTGAAATATCAAGAATTAATTCATTTCATGTTTTCCATTGTGCCAATTATATTTTACAGTCTTTAAGTATAAAAAAAACTTGAAGACCTGGTGAATTTAGAGTCCTGTTTTCATTTAACACTGGTGCACTGGCACTCGACAGCGTTGCATGGCTACATCGTCACACTGCAGAGAACGAACCGAGCAGAGGAGCTTGCGTAGAAATGGTGATTCGGAAGCCTCATGAATACTGTATGTCCCTAAACAGGTGTTTCCCATTTGCAGACAGGACGGGAAAAATAGTCCTCTTTTTAAAAGACTTGTTTCTTTCTATTGTTTCTTTTTTTTTGTTGCCTTTCTTGTATTTGTTTCTGTATTATAACTGTCTATGGTTTTTGCATAAAATGCATAAGGGTTTTGGGATGTAAATGGAATTTTATTCATATTTTGTCCAAATACCTCTTGTAATTTGTATCAGAATTCTTGTACAATTTTTATATTAAAGATTTATCAGTCACTGGCATTTTGTCATTGCAATTATTTTCAAATTCTGTAATTATATTTAAGTTTATGAGAGTAGATTGAAAAGACAGGCTTCTCCGTCATGTCATGAGAAAAAAAATGCAGAGCTCCGAAACAATGTGTCAATCAAGCCATTTTAACAAGACACCGATTTCAGCAGATTTTACCGGGCTCTTAATTGCTCTGTGATAAAAATCACAAGGGAAAAGGCTATCTTGACCAATTAGTGGACGATTAGATTAATAGAGTTATTAAAAGATGTACTGGCATGAGGAGAAGGTGCTGCTGGTCTTAGCAAATTAGTAAGATGGTCACTGACGAGGGAAACAAAGGACATGCAGCCTCATATGCGGGAATTAAATTAAACACCCTTATTTCGTAAGGGTTATTAGGTAACCATTAGAGGTTATGAGAGAAAATGTACTAAAAGTACTTAAAACTGGCTTCATTCAAAAAAAGAAGCACAGAAGATGCCATAAAAAGAAATGTCATTTGAAATGAACAAACCGTTCCTCCCTTTATTAAAGAGATCTAGCAAAACATCGACAATTGAATTGAATGAATTATGAAGAATATTAACATATATAAATATTAACATCAGTCAACGGGGATAAAAACACGTAACAATAGAAGAACAAAACATCGCTGACATAGATCGACAACGACGACGGACAAATGCAGGGACACTTTGCAAAAGCGACCTGTGCTGACATCATTCGCTGTGACTGGGGGTCAAATTACAAATTGATATGAGCTCCAGCAGGGATGTCGTGTGTGCTCTGGTAACCAACGGGAACATAATGCCTCCTCCTGTCTGTGAAAGGGAAGGAGTGACACGGGCCTTATTGACCTTGAATTAGACACCACTCCTCTTTGTCACACACCAGTTCCTTGATCCTGTCATTGTTGAGAACAGCGCAAAACACTCACACACACACACACACACACACACACACACACACACACACACACACACACACACACAGGATTTCAGAATAATAGCGCTGGATGCTATTGATCATAAACAGGGTTGTAAAAGATACTCACCCCCCCATCTTCAAAACACACATACTCACACACACACACACACACACACACACACACACACACTCTCTTTCTTGGTGACGACCTCCCACCAGTGAGGCGGTGGGCGCCGTCCGCCGCTGAGATGACTTCCCCGCTACTGTCCATGTTTCTGGCGAGCCATTGATTGGCCCGCCAAACAGGCTACAGCCCTCAGCTGACCTTTGAGGAGCAGCGCTCTTTGCTGTGTGTGTGTGTGTGTGTGTGTGTGTGTGTGTGTGTGTGTGTGTGTGTGTGTGTGTGTGAGTGTACGTACAGACAAACGGACAGACAGGGCGAGCTTTGCTGTGTCTGAACTGGAAAGGGTGCTACCAGGGGGAGAGGGAGAGTGTGTGGGAGGTGTGGGGGGGGTAGAGAGGTTAACGGGGCAGAGATGTCCATCAGTCCGTCTGACCTTAGTCAGTCCATTGGAGTTTCTGCATAAATAAATGATTTGCTGGGGTTAGATGTTATTTTTCTGACGTCGGTTTCCGACACAAACGAAGAAAATTGGACCAACATATCAGAGTTAAGTATGGTGAGATAGGACATGGCAAACCTGTTCTGTCATTATATGAGAGACGCAAAACAAGCCGCTGTCATTCTCTAGTTAGCAGCATGCATATAGCTGTAAATACAGTATATATACACACACACACACACGAGAGAGAGATTTGTTAAACCAAAATCCCATATGCCTTTAAGAAACCAGTTACCCTCTGAAAAACTTGTTTTAATCTATAAGCCACAACAATAGAAGACGTCAGTCAGTGAAGGATGTGTAACACTGTCAACAGTCACACTGTGAATCTACTACGGCTCAACTAGGTCAGCATGTGTTTATTTGTGTTGTATGAAATTATCAGTAAAAACATAGGTGAGTATGTCGGGGTCATGACAATACAGACCAATAATTCTGTGGGTTAATTATATTCAGTATACTCTACTTCATAAATGTGCAATCGTCTGAAAAATCCTTTAAATATGTTTACAAACCAACCACCATCGTCACTGCATTGAAAATATATAAATCTATTTAGTATTTTAATTGATTGTAAATGTAAACTATAATTAAAGGCACATTTTCCATATTTTAGAGGGAAAGAGCAGTAAATACTTTTATATTCAACTACTTTATATAATAACTGTAAAGTTGAAATATTCATATTTAATGTAACACTTAATAGAGACATTTCTTTCAACTTTTTGAAGGGTGGAATTCATAATTATACTAAAAGAGACTGGATGACAGTGAGCAGAAGCACTTATGAAATGCTAGTGCATTGCTCATGAAATGTGAATTTAAAAGAGAATAAAATAGATGGTCACCCCGGAATTCTTATAAAAACTCATCTGTGGTAACATGAGCCTTGGCTAGGACACACCACATACACATACACAACTTTTTACTGGCTCTTATTGATTTGGTTCTACACCAGTGAGGCCTGCAACGCTGGCTAATGCTATTGACGAGCCATCAGTCTTGTCCAGAAGTGTGGAGGCATGCAGCTCTTTTTCCAAGACCAACCAAGGAAGGAGAGAGGAAGAGGAGGAAAAGAAAGAGAGGGGAAAAACATCAATGGACAGTGATGGAGAGTGGGGAGGAGTGCAAAGATGCAAGCACAGCAGACCGACTCAGACCCCTGTCCATGGTTTGGGAACACTAAATTAGAAAAAAGACAAAAGGGATGAGAGAGGGAGAAACTGTAAACAGCTGCATCGATCCAACTAGTGTTGGGCAAATCAAACCATTACAGCCAGAGGTCTCGCGCCCCGGAGTGGAGGGAGATAGTGTGAATATCTTTCCACTGCCCCGGTGGGGAAAAAAAAGAAAAAAAAAAGTTTGCACCTGCAAATGCTATATCCCTTTTAAAATTGTTGGACTTACCAAGTCTCCCTAGTTTGCGTCGCCCGGTAAATAACAAGGTGTAAGTGCATCAGGGTGGGAAGGGGTTAACTCAGACGAGGTTGGAGGAGAGGCTGAAAAAAAAGAAGCCCTCTGGCAACCCAGGGACAGAGGGAACGCTGAACTCATCACAAACTCCTCTCCTGGCGTCCGCCAGCGCATAATGACCCCAACAAGACGGGAATCCCTTTTAATTAAAGTGAAGGGAGATCAGTTAGGCAGATGGTTGCCGACAAATATTAGGGGAAATAGAATGTTTAATGGTCTGTGCACTTATCGCAGGCTATTTTCCACACCCCAGCCCCCCCCTCCCAAACTGATAAACAGGACAGAGCCTTGTTAATCAACCTTACAACCTTTAAAGCCCGAGATAAGAGAATAATTCGGGATCTTTGTAAATTAGCTTGAGATGCGGCTAAGACTCTGGGCCCCCTCGCGTACTCAGGGCCAGACGGTCGAGGAGGGAGAAGAATTTCTATCAGTGTAATAGCCTTGCGCCACGGTGAAGAAGTTTGGGGGGGAAAAGCACTATTTCTAGGGGATAAGGATTTTTTTCTGCTCTTTTTCCAGAGTTTTTTTATTTTATTTATTCCCCTTGTGGTTTGACCCTCTTGCCGCCACCCTACCGCGCTCTTATCAGTGACAACAAGAAAGTCACCCGCCTCCGTGGAAATAATCTGACCGGCGAGGCGGGGAATCGGTGGCCTGTGTGAGCAGGTTAACGGGCCCTCGCCCCCTCTCAGGCAGACACAGGTGGGGGCGGCCTGTGTTTATTTTGCAGATGATGGATTGAAGAGGAAAGGATTATCGACACAGCAGCAGCCTTAGGAGAACAGGAGTAGGTACTATTTTAGCTGTAAAAAGCCTTAGAGGACAAGTTTTACTTTGGCTAGCATCCTGCACTTATTTCAAAATGCATGTGGATCAAGGCTCACAACGTTAATTGGTTACTTTAGTTCCATCATTCGCAAAGGTTTAATCATTTGCGTCATAAGAAAAAGAAAAAAACTTTAGTTATAAAAGGTAAATCTCCTTAAAAAAACTAGTCTAGTTAACACAAATTGGTTAAAGATGAAACAGCTTATTCTTTTTGATGAAATACAAATATTTAACACAAAAGGTGACAATGTTACAATACAATACTGCACATATGTTACAACAGCTGTGCAGTAATTGTATGAATATGTCAAACAACACACGCATTTATTGTTTTAATCTCAATTGAATCTGCACATTTTCCTATTGGATTTTAAGTGGGCAGTTAAGTGTTCACTATTCTTCAAATCACTGCTCTTGTATTTCGTGTACACTGTATGTTGTGACCACAATGATACACACAGTAATAATGGGCAGCAAAAAAGGACAAATGGACAAATGTCCAGTCCAGTATATTTGACCTTTTTCTCAAATGAAAAACACATTGGCTGAACTCGACTCCACCTCCTCCCACCCCCATCTTTATTTTTAAATCACACACAGCAGAAGCATACTTCATTTAATAAGGGTTCAGAGCCTTTCTGTTGTGTTTAGTTACCAACTACACTTTGTAGCTGGTCTGTGCCGTTTCCTTCCTGGCCCCTCGGAAAAAGGGACCTCGGATTGAAGGTAATTGCGGAGAGAAATGCAGCCATTTATCAGTGCTTGTGGTTTGGGACCTTAAAAGGTCCCGCTGACAATTTTCCCTTACAGCAGGCCACTGTGGAGCTGGCAGGTCCAGCTCAGAGCCCCGGCGCTGGGCTTGAACTCTCAAAGAGTGCTGCCATGTGTTGGACCTCAACGGTGCCAGCAGCAAATGTGCTGAACAACAGACACTCAGACCATGAACTCCGTGCCTTGGCAGAGGGTCGCTGCACGGGCTGCTTGCAGGAGTAAAGAAACATGCAGTTCACTAAAGAAATATTACTTCTGAAAGTGTTTTTTTCTGTATCCAACAAGTCCGTCTACCTGTCTATTTCTTTCTGACCAGCGTCACATCGGGAACGCGTTGCATCCCACGCTTTCTTCGACACACCCATGCGTCCGGGTCTGAATATCCATGGACGACGTCCCAGATCGCAATGGGTCACACCTGGTTATGCTTCTTCCCCGTCTCCCCGCTCCCCGGTTCCCACACCGGCGGCATCTGGAACCTATTGGCGGCAGAGTCACACCGAGCCATAAAGCCCTCAAAGGCTCACAAACGCACTAGGGGTAGAACGTCAAACAATGTTGGCCCAACGAGCTGCCAACAGACACAATGCATCTTGAACCTGAACAAACCCCACTGATCATTTTTATCCCCTCCGTCTCTCTGCGTGTCTTGCTGAACTATTCCTCTCTTTTTTCCCCCTCGCAAAATACACCACCTGGGAATAAGTAGAGTGAGAATTTTTACATTCTTACCCCTAAATGGAATCGGTACTGATGCTGAGGGAGCTAAATGCGGCTCAGTCGCGAACTGAGAAACGGCTCCCGACGAGGCCAGAAAATGTCCGGCAAGATAGAAGAAAGGCAACATTAACAGAGCCTCCAGGTTTTGATGTTTTCAAACAGGTTCTGGCCGGATCGGATTATGGTTTGAGTGGGAAGAACGGTCTCTGCCCACGATGTCACCAAAGGGTTAATGACCGCTCATGCCACACGGCAGATAATGTGATCCGTCCTGGATAGGATCCCGGGAGTGCGAGCGAGACCCCTTTTGTCACACGGTCATCCTTTTAGGGGAGAGAGGAGCAGTGTGTGTGTGTGTGGGGGGGGGGGGGGGGGTCACTCTGTCACAGCCTTGTCATGCTCTTATCGATTCTCCGTATCTGTTTACGGAGGCTCGGAAACATGTCCCAAAACCCGATATGCTTTTAATAGGGAACAGGTTCGCCAAACAGCGCGGTGCCGATCAAAACGAAGACGATAACATATCTGAAAAGATGACGGCAGCAAGAACAAAGCTTTTGCAATTGAGCAATTATATAAAAACCGAAGTATGTTACGTGCAGTTTGTCTGTCACTTCATGCTTTATATATTGCGGTCTTTTTCTCCCAGCCTTTTCTCCCCTTTTTGGATTTTCTATGGTATAAAAATTGTTGGCGCGGTGTTTTGAGCACAAAAATCTGTGTTGGAGCTCTTTCAAACCAGCATTTTATTGCAAACAAATGTTGCCTTTGATACCGGCTGCAATGGGTGAAACTTCACTGTTTGTTTGCGCTGGAGGTGAAAATGAGTTGTTAACATTTGGAAGGGAAAGCTTGTGAAATACAACGGCGCAACAACACACGCACACAGAAAAAAAAAAGAAAAAATGGCACTCTTTAATGTCGTGCAGGAGCCTGCCATGTTTTTCCACTCATTAGAGGGACTTTGAAGTGCGCGTCTGAAACCGAAGCTTGGGAAACCTGAAGGAATCAAGATTGCGGTGCGCACTTTCTTCTCCAGCAGCACCGCGACTCAAGGTAACATATCCACATCCTATTAGTTTGCGGTACACTTACCAATTGGATGCAGACAGACTGTGGTATTAGGCGGTGCGTGATTTGATCACGTTGACCATGGTGTAACGCGGAGTAGGTGCACCGTTGTAAGACAACTACAGCTCAGTCAAATTTAATTTCACCTCTTGACTGTTACCACTACGGCATTATCAAAAAAAAAGTTTTAAAAAAAAGAGAAAAGTGGATTTCGTGTGAGAAGCTATACAAGTGCTCTGCTGGGCTCAAGTCGTAAGGACTCCGTCGAGGGGCGCTGCAAAGTCTTGCCTCTTCACTGTCAAACCCTCGGGTGCTGTCTAAATTAACTGGGACGGGTGGATTGTTAGAGGGATGACCCTTTCAGTACTCATCCAATCCCTCCACACACACACACACACACACACACTCACGCACACATGCACTTCATCACACATGCACACTCTGAACGCCAACCGCTAAGCCTCGATAAATCTGATAAGCCACCCTGGTGGCTTCCGTGGCCAATCCGCACGGAGAACAACAAGGCGGGTATCAGGAAGCTGCAAAGCCCTCGTCAAGCGGGATTCCAAAGTACTCTGAAGGGCCGCGCTCGCACCCCTGGAAGGCCGGCCCCCGTCTCTCTCCGCTCTCCCTCACCCCGTCCCCGGCTCCGACCCGCTACCCCCCCCCCGCGCCCGGGTGATGTCATTATTGAAGTCTTTGGCGTGCTTTCCGAGGAGTAAGTTACCACTGACAGGTTCAGAGCCTGGCCGGCTCACCCATGAGGATTCATGACTTTGAAGCTATTGCCCTTAAGCTGCAAATTATTCTTTTCAGGCTCTCTCTCTGCTCTACCTACGGCTTTAATCCGCACACCCTCCTCCTCCTCCTTCTCCTCAGAACGCCGCGGCTCCACCGGGCTGCAGCCACTAGCCCGAACACAGAGATACGGACACGCAGCTCGAGAGAGAGAGAGAAGGCAAACAGGCGCTCACTGGATTTCCTAGATGTCTGAAAACACATACTTTATTGAACAGCTTCGCCCCCCTCCCCTCCTTTAACTGTAAAGTTAATAACACCAGCAGGGCAGAGCAGTACCAGGATCCGGCAGCACGGGCAAAGATCCTCTCAGGCCCAGCCCGTCCATTCCTCACTCCCTTCATCAGCACTTAGTGGACATCTGTGTGCGGTGCCAGCCCTCTCCATATGCCACGGCGGCCAGAAGACAAACGACCGCGTCAGCGGCGTCGGGCACGCCCCGGGCGTCTCGATGCCACGCAGGGGTGCGCCGCGGGCGCGGTGGGGGACAGAGAGAGCGGAAGAAGGCCCTCGTCCCAGTGTGCAGAGCAGCCAGCACAGACACACTAAGAAACGGCTCATGTGGTCAATGAGGCCCGTGTGGAAAACAAAGAAAAACACGGCTAACACTTGCAGCCTGCGCGCCGTCCGGCTGGTTTTGCTTGTTATGGCCCATTAACTTAGAACATTCAGTGGGTTATGCCGTTGATTGCTAACCTCTGCCAAAAGGCACATCGTCATTTCTTTTGATTAATTGTCTACCTTCTGGTCAGTTTCAACTCGCCACCTCTGCATCCATTTTTTATTTCTTACGTATTATCTGTGGCGGGTTGTGTTGGTCGGCGCCCGATCCAGCAGTCACCGCTCAGCCAGAGGTTTGATCAAATGAACTAGTACACGTTCAAGTGCTTCAGTATTAAACAGAGTATGATTTATTACATTTATGCAGATGGTGAAAACTAGTTTTTTCTGTAGGTGCATTACCACACTGGGTATTACAGTTAGCTGAATATTCACAACTTTTATAATATATCTTAATGAGTACAGAGTTTCTGGGGCCCAATATTTACATTAGTTCAGCCAACAACAACATTGGTTTGTTTTTGTATTACAAGAAACACGGCAAATGGGATATCGTAAATGTGAAAAATTGTCAGTTCTCTCTGATGAAAAGATGAAACCTATTTGGGATTTTATTAGCTTATTATTGGCTGACACACCAATATTGACACATCTGCATGAAGCTTATATTTGTTGATAATATTCACTGTTTTACAGTGTTCCGAAAGGTGCTATAGCTTTCTGACGAAATAGCTCTTCATCACATTTCTCTCTGAAACCTGCACAGTGGTTCATGCACGAACACTTCACCGAGAGATCTTTCCTCGCTCACAATTACACAAAAATACAAAAGGTGACTGTTTGTTGAGCAAATTGTTTACTGTGATAGTGTCAGGTCTCTGCAGGTTGATTTTCATATGGTAAAGCGAAAAATGACCCTTGAGACCAGAATGTTATACCACGACACAATCACAATGGCATTTTGGAGAGAAGCTTTCTCTTAGACAATGATGCTGACAACGCTAAATTACCAATTACTAACACATCCACAATGAATGAATGAATGAATGAAGTTGTCCGAAAGATTTCGTAGTGCAAAGAACGACGCGTATGCTTCCCGCTGCAAATGTACTGTGATGAAATGAATGTGACTGAAAGGTGACCACAATAATTCAGGAACACGGGAGGTTAAACTTGTCATACTTGAAACCCGAGTTTCAGATGCAACGCTATGACTCACATTTCACCCTCATGCTCCAAAGAAAAAAGAAAAAAAAATCTGTGTCCAGCCCAGGTTGAAGTGAGAGGGATTGCAGGTGGAGGAGGGAGGGAGGGGGAGGAGGGGGGGGGGAGGTGTGCGAGATGAGAGAAAGTCTGTGCAGAGAAGTAGGGGAGGAATAGCAGTACTCCCTGGGTAACGGCTCTGGCGAAGGAACTGAGAGGTGTTTTGGCTTGTGTTGCGTTCGGGGAGAGGGAAGCGTCTCCCAGAAGGAGGCTATAAAAAGACAAAGGAGGCAGGAGGCCATGTGGAGAGACCGTTGAAAGGGAGCAAACACCCACTCCACAATCCCACCACCGTCACCGCCACTGGGGATGGAACACACACTAAAATTGAAATCACATAAACGCCAAATTGCCATTACAGAAACAGATACGCATTCACCCAGATACTGCCAGGCTTAAGTTCAAGCCTTAACTTGTAGGCTATTAGCTTTACAGCATGTATTAAACACAGCAACAGAGCCAATACGAGACAAGACTGACAGCCGCAACAAACAGCAGACAGACGGGCTACATGTGTGAAAGATCAGTAGCACAACGGGGAGATGTGGCTACACTGAATGGTCTCAGGATGCACGCAGGACGTGTACACATTGTGCAAAAACACACAAAGCCCTCAGGCCTCAAGTCACGTCCGACAGCTCGATGAGACACAAAATGCGCAAAAGCGGAGCGGTACGGAACACACGGTTTTACAGATGAATGCCGCTCCGCTTCTGCATAACCCCAGATATCTACGCCATGAGGTAACACCGGCTGCTTTTTGTGACATAAAATGGACATGAAATGTAAGTTTGAAGTCCTGATGCAATACGAATCAAAATCAAATGAATCCAAAGCCCTTCTCTGCTTTGGTTTTACTCCCGTCTTGGCCACCGTGGCCAATGTGGCCAGTCAAAAAATAAAAACTCTGATTTGAGTGACGGGGATGAGACGTGAGAGACAAAGAGAGGCGGTGGGGAAAAGAGGAAAAAGAAAGAGGGGTGGTGCCACATCCAATTTTGAATATTTACGTGTAAAATGTGCTGTGCGGTTCTTTCCCCTCTCAGGTCCATGGGAATGCAATGCTCTGGCCCCTTGCCTGGCTAAATGCGTTCCCTATGTGTGGGCTTTCTATCCCTCTGTGTTGTCTTCACCGGACGGGGGTGAAACCAGGCAAGGTGCAAAAGAAAGGTGCTTCTGGTTAAAGAGATTTTTTTTTTTATCCACTTACACATATGGTGCGAGAGGCGAGAGAGAATGAGGGAGAGATGCAGAGATGGGGTAAGGTGATAAAAAAAAAAATGTAAAAAGCCAGCGCTCTTTGGTTGAACCTGTGTGTGGGAGGTCCAGAACCCCCCCCACGCCCCTCCCCCTTCCTCACACCCCCACCTCCACTACTATTAAATACCTTTGGAACATCCCGAATGGCTTTTAAAAAGAGCTGCAGAGGGTAACCGGTGGATATGGAGGAAACTAAGCATGCCCAGAAGGGGGGGATGTTGTGAATCGCTGGGTGTCCATGACCTGGCACTGCTCTAGCCCTCCAGCTCATTGTTCTGCGCCCAAGAAATCCTTTATAAGGCCATTAGGGTGTACATTTTACCAATCAAATTGGAGTGTCTAGGACTAACAAATGCTAGCATTGGATTTTATTGCTGTTTGAGCCCTCCCGGTGCAAGCCTTATGGACTACGTGGTCAAGCTGTAAGCCATTACATTGACAGGCATGTGCACGTTTCTGCATCTGGCCCTCTGCAGCTCGAACACAGCAAGCCAATTACATGTTGTTGTTCTTTTTGACATATAATGTTTTTGGTAATCAGATAATTGCTCAACCCTTCAAACTCCACCGTCAGTGTTTCTCTCTCGCTCTCTTCCTGAAATACGGTGCCAAAACGACTTCTTCAAAGACGCAAACGTTAAGAAGAAGGATGTTTTTTTGTGTCTCGGTGTGCCGTATTCAAGCAACATGTCTTGCAGGACGGCGTTCGAGACGCTGAAGGACTAAAACGGGAATTGATGAGAGACGGAAAAACAACAATTACTGGAAACCCTCGACGCAAAATTCTTCGTGGCCTCACTTTTAAAAGTGAGCACACATGGAGAGGTTTCCTGAAACATGTACTCCACAACAAAAATCTGCCAGTCTCTAAATGCTTGCATGTGGAACGGCCGCAGAGTATGTAGAATGTGTCAAAACTCTGATGAAGGGAGGAGATCTCCTGATTGAGTCATGTGGTTGCATATTATCCCTCAAATCAACCAGCACGCGCTCCGCACTCACATCTGCACATAGAACTCGCATCAACTGGCCACCACAAGCTCGACCATTTAGCCCGAAACGCTTCACATCCTCTTAAAGGATATAAAACGTTATTGTTGGAAGACGTACAAATGAAATGGGATCTAACGGTGAGGGTGAAACCGTGATCTGCCTTTAACATCACACCTTTCCTCCTGCTCAGAGTTCCTCTCCTAAACATTATGCATTTATGAAAAAACATTCCTGAAACCTCAGGAATCTGCCCCGCAGACATCTGCATAACACAGCATGCAGTCATGCCTCTGTGTGGATGCAAAGGATATGCAGAAATAACATGTGGAAACGCAGAATTGAATGTGTAATGGCAATTTTAATAAAGGATCCCTCTATAGTTCATATGCACATATTCTGCTTTATTAAAGTCTGCTCATCAGGAGCAATTGCCATCTGCACACAGAGCTACACAGTGGCGCGGATAATTGTTCTGCTAATTGTCATGTGGTGTCTGCTGCATGCCAAGAGCAGACAGTGCCATGTGGCCCTGTGTCTCGGGGGTTGTTTCTAGCTTTGATAACTCGATGGGAAGACGGGAGGACACTGGTCTCCCAGAATTGAATTAAACTTTAAATACTGTTTGTGTTTTTGTCATGGTTTCCTGTTTGTTAGGAGCGTTGTCTCTCGCACACACCTCCACTGCTCTGTCTCTCTCTCTAAGCACTCTCCCTCACACCCACCCACACACACACTGGGAAGAAAAACACTGTCTATTTTATGCTCTACAGATGAAACGCATTAGCAAATGCATGGCAAGGGACACTGAGGGAGGAGCAAAAAGGCGCTCCTCGGTTCCAACGACATCAGCATATTTCCGCAAATTTGCAATTAGTCTTAAGGGCCGGTGTAAATTAGGTCTCCTGACAAATGAGCAATCGGGACGGGACATGAAGTTTCAATAAATCTGAGGGGCTGCTCGGGGCATTGGTGTCCTCTTACTCCAGCATCAAGAAAGAGTCCCAACAGACGGCAGGGGGAGATCCATGGAATACGCCCAAAGAGAACTAACCACAGGGATTCATACGCCCCAAACTTCTGCCTCTCCCCTCTCAAAGCTACAAGAGCGAGACCACTCCACAGGAAAGGAAAAGGATTTCATGGAGATGTGAGACGGGGATGGGTCTCGAAAGCCCCGATAAGGAGACTCTAATGTGGGTAAACTAGCACCGGTGCCTGTGTCTACACTCATAACTTTGCGGATCAGACCACTTTACGCTGAGACACTGAGAGCGAGAGTGCCGTGGTCCCATTCAGGGGAGTCTAGAGTTGCGTCTCATCAGTGTTTAAACATATTAGCGTGGGGCCTGCGCTGCTGCTGATTCGATCTGCTGCCTCGGAGGGAAGACGTAAAATATACGGTTTTACTTTTTAAAGACTGTGCAGTTCTCTCGCCATGGTTCTTGATGATGAATCAACTTACACATTTGGCCATTGCACAGGAGGCCCTCTGGACAAGCAGGACAGTTAATGGAGTTGGCTGAGGAGGCTCGAGCAAAGGATCAGGTTCAAACGGATTCCTAGTTACAGTCCGTTTAATCCAATTGGGCAAAATAACACGCCACAATAAAGTGCTGCTTAAGGTCGAGAAATGCGTTTAAACGGGAGGCAAACTGACGACAAAGCGAGGGAATGTAGGACGGGACCGTGAATAGCATTAAAGGCCCATTTGTCTGCATTACCTGTATGGACGGGAGTTGAGACTTCCACGGGAAGGAACAGCGATGGGAGAGAACAATAATGCGGTTGCAGGAGGGACTGCCTACTAGGTTACACGCAGATGAAGCCCAAGATTGAATTGGGACACTTGGAAAGTACGGATGGAGACATCTGCCTCATGTTACAGCGTGATGCGTACACCATCACATTATGTGACCGTGTACTGGCTATTAGATCGGTTTCGTAGGGGTGGAGGAAGAGCGGCGGCCGGGGCCTCAAGCATTGGGACTATACAACATTCTAGCGGTTTTGTGATCTGATACGCCGCTCGCAGGAGGATGCCGCTCAAGTCAAGTCACCCTATTGAATCCACTTTAATCCGGCTGCGTTCAATTCATTTTTTTTTTAAATTTGCATTGAGCTTGCTATTGCTTTATCTACAAACTAAACAGAAAAATAAGAAATCTTTCATGGAGTCGTGGGCTCAGTCGGTATCTGGCCAAGTGGCCTCGCTCGACTCCCTCTGCCTCTGTTTGCGAGTTGGCTTGGCGGGTTCAGCATAGTGCACTACATCCCATCAGGTTCTGGGTTATGGAAGCCAATTACCCTCAACCAGAAGTGCCTGAATCCACAAAAACAACATACATTACAACCTACATTGCCAGGTGATATTTAAGCCAGGACATGGTGAGGAGATCCAGACATCCTCGGCCAAAAAGATGGATAAATACTGTATTACCACAATAAACTGTAATAATGTAGTAGGTTGTGAACAAAACGAAGCAACGCGGCAGGCAGGTGGTCATATGAGGCAAAACGTGGGGACAATAAGTGGAATCAAAGAAAAGCATGTTCTTCCTCTCCAGAGACAATTATCTGCACTTCTTGGCTGCTGCTGCGCAGCCGGTTGTGTTGTGCAGACACTATTGACACAAAGCAAAGCTGATAATTAAATTACATGTGTTGTGGCAGTCCTGAGATACTCTGAATCATTAGCACATGTAGGGGGAGGGAGGCGGGAGGCTGTGGTTTGAGGCGGCGTGCACGCTCAGATTAACTTTGCAGGATTCTACGTTTCTATCAAGGACTGTGTTATAAAGCCCACGACAAACAAAGCGGCAATAACCGGGCCGGTGAGCCCAGATTGGCCGACATTGTTCCTGGACCTGGTGCCACACATCACTTCCAGGTGGGAGAAACAAATGGAGGGAAGGGAAAAGATGGGAGTTTTCTAGTGTTGCGCGTAGACCCATAACGACTATAAAAAGCCTTTGACACGTCCCTTTGATAAGCATCGTGGATACGCGCTTCGGGGGCAGTCTATCCTAGTGGCAGCTGCACACATGAGCGTGCACACGCAAAAGATGTTTGATGTGGAGATGGAAAATGCTTCTGGAGGGTAAATGTCTTCAGTGGATTTGTATGATGCCACATCCTCCTAATTTACAAAAGACATTGAACTGCTACTAACGGCCCATTTCTGCAGCACATTAACCGGCAGCTCAGGGATGAAATCTCTCTCTCTCTCTCTCTCTCTCTCTCTCTGACTGCGGGCTCACCCGTCCAGTCACTGTCCTAATTGAGTCAGCTCTTCTCTGCTGCTTGGACCTTATCGTATCACGCTTTATAATTGACCTGCGCTGCTTCATAAGACAATGCGCCAGGAGCTTGACAAAAGTTATTAATTTTCACTTTGTCCGAGGCTCCGTCCCAATTAGGTCCCCTGGCTGGGGCCGACAGGGCGGCTAACGTGATTTCAGGACAAGCTTATTAGTCCGCAGCAGCTTCGAGGAGCGGGTGGAAGACCCTAAATGAGAGCGCGCGGTGTAGTGGGCGATTACTGGAAGGCAGCAGCACACGGGTGTGTTCTGTTCTGATCCAACACATACTCACCATATTGAATTATTTGAAATGTGTCCTGTTGATGAGATGGACTCATGCACAATATTTTAAGAAAAGATCACAACATGTTGTTTCTCGGTTTGGATTTTTAAAATGATTTCTTTTATTTCAGCACATTGCTGCAAACCCCGTTCCTCAGTCTGCCCAGTGCTTCCCGAAGGTAAGCAGCTGTGACTGAGCGAGGCTGCATTAAGGCGTAGTCCCACAGTCTGAGGGTTGGTTAAGGAGAAACCATGCGAGCCGGTGCTCAGTGAAAGTTCACCAGATGCCAGGAGCAATGGCATCACGCCAGTCCTGACTGCCGGCCAAATCAGTCCCAACTTGGGAAGTGCGTGGACAAGCTGAAACGGAACCAATCGGACCCAATTAAGCATAATTGCACCAAGTCCATCACGGTTTGGTCTGAAGCTTCTCCTTTTGTTTTCTCCACCGACGCAAACGCAAGGGACCAAATGAAAACAGCAACGGAAAAAATACAGAACGAAATGGCAAACTTTGCTGTTCGGGATCTACGCGTCTATTAGGCGCAAGGAGGAGGAAAATCTTTTCGACATCAGGGATTTCAGCAAATTTTGGTTCCTCAAGCGTCCTGAAAAGTAGCTGATGCTACTTCCAAAGAAAAGTCACAAGAGCAGCATGTATTCTGAGCCCCCTTTCAAGTTTAGTTACAGTGCTGTCATGTTCAATCAAACGAGGCTCGAGATGGGGGGAGGGAGGCGGGTGGATTGTTGAAAAGCAGAAAAAATAAAGGAATAAATCTTTCAGATGGCGACTTCAATAGCCCTGAGTGGAAAATCACTAGCGCACAACCATGCCCGTGGGGGCCGTTTTAATGACAGCTCACCAAGATTGGCTTCACCCACCGCGATTAAGGTTACCCTTCATGATCAGAGGCAGCGCAATACAAACAGTTAGTCCAGGGAAACAAGAGAGAGGTTTAACACAGAGACACCTGCCCACTCAGCAACTCCTGCTACACTCTTAACCGCGGGGGGGCCTCGCCGGTGGCTACCGGGCTAACAAGTCCAAAGTCCTGTGAATGACAGGAGAGTGACAGCGTCCTGGCAAGCTACCTCTCTCTGATCAGTATTTCATCTCGCAACTTGAGGCCTGAGATGTTGCGTAGTTGTTGGGAGTCTTCGATGGTGCTGAGACCACAAAACTAAGCACTTCAACACCAAGTCAAAGGCTTTCACCAACAAAGAAAGCGGCGCTTGCTGCGTTGCTCAATGCGTTTAAACCTGATGGTCATAGCTCATATTTATTTTATTTTTAAGGAACTACATATATTCAAAATAAAAAAAATTGTATTAAAAAAATGTTAATTTAAAAAACAACTACTACTGCACAGAGCCAGAATTTACAAATATAACCCATTTGTAATTGTAATTTGACTAAAGATTCTGGGCCACAAACGCCCCGTCTGGCGCTCTGCCCTTTGCTCGTTCATCATCGGAGGTTTACTGGCAGCTCTCGGGGTAAATATTTCTCTTATCAGATTTTCCTGGCTAGCGTGCCTGGCATATAGAACAATTTATCATATCCACTTACAGCACGACAAAATGAGGCGTGATAAACAAGGCGAACCTTCATTGGATTATTTTCATCTTGTGGAAAAAAACCTGAGGGTTAAAAGAAATGTCCTGTTCAGGGACGCAGCTGGGAAACCCGTTCCTCTGTTTAGTGTCCCGGCTCAAAAGAAATACAATGAGTGTGAAATCGAAAGCACTGACACACGTGGCTGGGCTATGCGTCTCTCTGAACGTGTTTCTCATTCTCAGACATGGGACATGTCTTAGTGAAGTGTCTTCCGCCTAAATGGTTAATGTAAATATTTACCCGCACCGCTCTGTCACTTGGAGAAAATGAGGAGACGAGGATGAACAATCAATAAGCAGAAAATGCAAAGTCCAATTATTTAAAAGTGTAAATTATAGATTTGATGCCAGGAACATGAAGACTCTATGGCTCTCTTGCTTGTACCCTCTCTCTCTCTCTCGATCTCTCTATCTCTCTCTCACTTTCGCATGAACACAGAAGCAACCAAGATGGAAATATGAAATTCTAATGTTTTGTGCCACAAGCTATTTCAAGTGCAGTGCGACTACATAGCGTACTATACATGTGAGAACGTATTCAAATTTGGACTCTACAGCATTGGGGCGCACATTCGGGATGAAGGTTTATGAAAAATGCATCTATTAATTCATTATTTCGATTGAACCTGTATTATAAAACCCGACACTGAAACACAACAGTGGTTCTGTCCGCCTCAAGTTTCTATTTCCATAATTTAATTGAGGTCACAAAAGCAGCTTTGAAAAAAGTCAAAAGTTATGGGGCAAAAGCTTTGCCATATGTTTGCATTGACCTTTAATTTTGTGAAATATGTGTTACACAATCCTCAGCTTCCATGGGTCAACCTCAATGATTATTCACAGCGAAAAACTAGCAGCTGTTGACTCTGACAGCCACATTCCTCTCTAGCCTCCTGCGTTTCAATTTGTCTTACAGCAAAAAGCCCTTCCGCTTTTAAATACCAAGCAGGGCTTTTTCCCACACAGGTCCTGCTGAGGTGAAGAATCCCACTCCTGCCACCACAACAGCAGATACGCCAGGGTCTTCCGAGAGGTTAAAACATTCTGCCGATGTTGGAGGAGGAGAGATGAAGGGAAAAGGCAGGGAGGAGGAGCGGGTCTGTCTGACAGTCAGAAAACAGTCCCTCACAGCGATCGCTCCAGCCTCTGCTGCTGCTGCTGCTACAAAAAAAAAAAAACAGCACGCACTTGAATTCCTAACAGCGAGTGCCAGGTGGTCACAAGATGAATTCATCAGGGCAATGCATAACGCAAAAGGCAGAGATTATCACATTGCAGCCGCCCTAGGGCCATGGCAGCGCAAGCTGATTGGAGACATGGAAGGAGGCCCGAGAGAGGCGCTGGTCTTCCCTCTGGCCAGCGGAGAGGTGTCGGTCCACTCCTGGGAGAGATGGAGGAGTAAGGGAGGGAGGGGGTGGGTGGTTCAGAGTGATGGTTCACCTCGCTACAGGCGGCCCTCCCATTGGGGCAGGAGCAGGCTAGGAGAGGCCTGAAGGCCACACACACACACACACACACACAGTATCATCCGGCTTTTCTCCCAGATCCTTGGCAAGATTTTTTCTAGTCATGGGACTTGCAGTCCCAAAAAGATAAGGGTTAATATCAAACAAGAGTGCTAGTGTGCTTTGCCACTGTAACCCTGCATTGTTAAATAGTTCTGTCTGGGTAACTATACTGGTAACTGAGTGAGTGTGTGTGTGTGTGTGTGTGTGTTTGTCAAAGGTCATGGAAATCAAGAATCCTCAACACTGTCCAACAGCACAACGTGAAAACAGATACTACTGTCATTCAAGAGCTCATCAAAATAGCCATATGGGAGATCCGTAAAATGTAAAAAGGCATCAACACTACGCGAGGGTGAGAGTAATATATTCACTTATCTGCCGAGAAGAAGCTTAATGTGTCAGAAAGTCAAACTGTTTCACATTCGTACCAACTGTTGTACATGATATTCCATGGTGTTGTGAGGCTCATCACGCCAGTCATTTCACATTATCATTACGGGATTTGTATCACGCCATCTTAAGATTTGTTTCAGCAAACTCCAAAAGAGCAACTTAGATCGGCAACATAGAACCTTTTCCAAACGGCACAGTAAAAGCATACATGCTAATAACATTAATTTCCATGTAAAAGCAAAATGACAATGTCAGAAAAATATATGGAACAAAAAGCATTTGGCCACCTGTGTCTTTCATATTAATGTAATCCCATCTTTAGCCTAAATATGTGATTTGGTGAGATGAAAAAAGAGCACTGCATTATGAATGTAGAGATAATTTTAAATATCACATCACATTTACACATCAGTCTTCTACCATGTCTCCTCTATATGGAGAAATCCGTCAATTACAATATGCACATTTTATACTATAAGCAAATGAGTTTTTACGTGGATACAGCACCTTGGAAAGTGAGACAATGATGAGTCTAACTGTCAGTCAAGTTAAAATAAGCTGGTGTCGTACATGGTTTTGGCTGTTATAGTAGCATTAGAGAAACAGCGTTATGTCATTAAAGAAAAGAAAAAAGAAAACATCTGTCATCATCTGACCAGTCCGACCATGATTTCCCTTTGACATTGCCATAAATATTACATACTATGTCACAAAATGCCTAAGATCAGATGTGCCACACATCAGGGCCTTTATGTTATCATCATAACATAAAATAGAAAAAATATTATGACAGATTTCGAAATTAAAAAGCACACTTCACGTCAAGGCTTTTATAGCACAGCATCAGGCCAATACAAAAAAAAAAAAACTTTGATCATTGGGTACCATAACTAAAGTGTTGCAAAGCGAAATATTATGAAATTAGAAAAGGTTACGTTAACTAAAGACGTGCAGTAAGGACTTTGTATAGTGTGTTTACAAAAAAGGCTCAGGCTCTAATGTAGAATAGGCTACTTGTTATTATTTAGTTTTCATGTTGTGACTGATAATCTGAGGTATTCAAATCCCATAATGTTTATACTTTACACTTTTACAGTGCATAATAGTAACAAATACAAGAAATGTGTGATGTTTGGCTGTTAAACATATTCATTTTCATGAAGAACAGAGCAGATCATTTAACAAGCTCCTTCTGGATGGATGGAAGAAGTTAAAAGCTAAAAGAAAAAAGCAAATGGCCTGAGGGACTGACCTTTTTAAATCAACAATCAAATCCACCAGTTGTTTGTGTGTCCCTGACACTTCCACCCCGTGTTGTTCACTTTTCTGTCCGGGCCTCTTTCTTATTTCTTATTCTACATAAATTATTGACTGGCTAATTTGGTCTGCTGGCCCTGTGAGACGCTGCAGCGTCGGCATGACAGCTTTATCTATTAGACTGAGCCCAATGACAGCCTCGCTCCGGCTGTGTGTTCATGCGCGTTTGTGTGTGTGTGTGTGTGTGTGTGTGTGTGTGTTTGCCTGTGTGTCATGTGCCTGTGTGTCAGTGTTGCCAGTGGGGTGCAGGAGGGGGAGAGGGGAGCGCTGGGGGGTCAGGCTCATTCTCAGTTGCATTAGCACAGGAGCAGGACTGGGACACATCAACATCTTAATCAATATGCGAGAGTCAATTACTGAGGAAGCGCGTGCTTAAGCAAGATCTGATTATTGGGTTCATGTTCAGTCCACCAAATGGACCGAATCAATGCGATGCGATATGTGCTATATAACCCCCCCCCCCAACCCAACTACCACCACACACACACACACACTCTCTCTCTGTGTCATCCCACCTCCTGTCTCCACCCCCCCCCCCATCCCCGCTGTCCCCCACCCTATCACATTCCTCACGGACACTTGAGGAAAGGAAAGGGAGGCCGATCAAAGTGACAAAGAGGAAGGATTTATGCTCTGCTGCGGCGTCTAACAGGACTGCACCAAACTTGTCCAGAAAGCACAAGTGCGTTGGAGATGAAAAGGCTGGCGGAGCATCAAACCCTCAACGACCCTTTAAATAAGTCATATTTATGAAGATAGAAGTGGGTAAAAAAAAAAATACTCCGCTGTGAGTATCATCAACCCCTCGGTACTAAACCAAAGCACACTTGATGGCCAACGTGAGTTTCAACACGCACAAGCCGGCTCTGCCCGTGAACTCACCGCACACTTAATTGCTCCTTTTTCTTTTGTGTATTTGTCTTTTGAACGCCTGCTTATTTGTAGCCGAGTAGTTCCTGTGGCCTTTCATCATGTCATTTCAGCGCTTTGTCACGATATCTGTCACTCTGCACCCCCCTTCAACCACACCAGTTCAATGGCGGGTGAAACACTAGTACGCAGAGATCCGCCTTTCACTGTAGTATTTCCAAGGGCTTTGTCTTTGTGTCTTGGATATCGGTGGGTGCGTTTCTTTTCTCTCTCTCTCTCTCTCTCTCTCTCTAACATTTGCCTGTCATATTTGCTTTTGCCGAGGATTCCGTTTGGTGTGCTGCTCCTGTCCGTAGCCCGTCAACCTATCGAGACGGATCACGCCGCGGGTTTGCCGCGCTTCCTCCTCCATGACAACCTTGCCCCACCTCGCCGCCGGACCGCCTCTTTATTTATCCCGCTGAAAAATTGCACCTGCAACACCGAGGACACAACAAAGAAAAGAGGGAGGAAGAGATGAGAGCGATGAGAAGCTGGGTGGTAGCGAGAGGACCAACAAGGCAAGAAATCAATAGCCCACAGATTTTTAACTAAGGTTTTTTTTTTTCCCTCTCTCACTCTGTCTTTTTTTATCTCGTAAGCTGCCAAACATCACCAGTGAAACTTGCACGAGGCAGTCGTTGCCAGAGGGTGAATCATAGCAATATTGATTTGATTATGTAAAAGCTCGGTGGAACCTCAAGCCAGATGCAGAAATAACTCCTCACCTAGGTCCTGTGGGAGAGTACACACTCTGCTTTGGAGGGAAAAGAGAGAGACAAGAGTTGAGAATGAGAAAAGGAAAAATATATATTGTCGAGGATAAAAGCGTAATTACTGCCCTCGTAGCTCAAATACATTTCTAACTTTCCAAATTGCTCTGCCTTTTGTGGCCCCCTGTCTCCTGTTCTGGCGTCTTGCTGAATGATAATTAAAACTGCTCTACTGTACTGCATTAGGAGCTGACAGTTATGAACTCTGCAGAAGAATAGGCAGCGTGCTACCATAGCTGATCCGATTTGAGTGAGAGTGTGTGTGTGTGTGTGTGTGTGTGTGTGTGTGTGTGTGTGTTTGTGTGAGCGCTTCCAGACAGCACCACGGCTGACAGTAAAGAAGGCGAAAAAGAAAAGGCAGCGCGTCCTTGGATTCTGATCTATGGCACCCTCTTCTGGACCCTGGATCTCTGACTTCCCTCTCCACAGAGAAGACAGCTAAACGGAATGACCCGCGGTACTTTTCTGATACTTTATGAAGAAATAAGTTCAATACACATGGGGAGACGGTCTAAAATTATTTTTCAGACCCAACGCAAACACGGTGTGCGGCGTGGTCTTTCAATTAACAACCCACCATTATTTTGTCAAAACAATGCGGTTATTAAAAAATAACCTTCTGCACACAAAACTTCTAACATTAAAATAGAGTTGTGAAGGGCTGCGAAGGATTAAGAAACTCCCATACAGGATTTTGAGACTAATTGCTGGCGTTCATGAAGCCAGGTTAGACTGAAAACGCTCCTGGGCAGGCACTAATTGGGCCACCTATTTTCTTTTTTTTTTTACACAGCAGTGGGAGCCACTGATCCAGCGGTTCGTCTATAACTGCCGTAAATTATGATTCCTGGAATCATAATTTCCTGGACTGGAACATTGTGGTCAGCTCTTATAATTGGCCTGGGCTGGTATCTCATGTAAAATACTAATCAGATCACATGAGTGGTGGGAGTGTCTTCAAAGGGAGATTGGGTTTCACAGAATCTATTTGAGCGTGTGATTAGGTGGGTACGAAACGGGCCAGAATAACAGATCTCATTAGACTGGACTGAATGGCCAATGCCCGCTTTTTATTTTCCCCTTTCCCTTCCTGAGCATCTTACTCTCGACTTCCTGTGAATTAAAAAAAAAGGAAGAAAGTTTCTGTTTTTGTTGGTACTTTAATGCAAAGCAGGAAGGTCAGAAATGCTCTCTGAGGGCTCGTACGGTACGAGAAGAAAACGGGCCGCAGACACTGAAGAGCTGCGGCGTCGCCACTTTAACATTTAATGGTTGCTTCACAATCTTTTAAAAGGACAGATCATATCAGACTTTTTTATGAGTTTATGTTTAATAAAAAAATCATTTTTGGAGTCATGGAAATGACTTGTTTTCTGAGGTCAAAGTGAATCAAGTGAAGGTTTCATTTATTTTGAGTTTGAATTACTGTAAACAATTCAAGCAAAAGGGGCCTCTCTATTCTAAAAACACCTAAATATAACATGATTTCTAGTTTTAAGAGAAAATTGGAAAAGCCATTAATTTAAAGTGAGTTTGTCACTAGTTGAGTTCCTCCCTCATCCCGGATGATTAGGTATTAATGTGATTTAGTGTGAAGCAATGCATGGTTTCATACCTAACTGGTATTGACTGGTTTAAGGGTAAACATCAATTTCAGATGCACATAATCATATTACCAAGCTAATCAGCATCGACTTTTACTCGGATCAAGAAAATAGGAAAAAGGCTTGCATGCAAATACCATAAAAATCATTTGAACCATGAGAAACAATGTAGAGAGGGAATCTGAAGGACAGATTGCACTTGAGGTTTGAGAGTCTTTTTTTTTTTGTTCAAGCTGAAAATAATTCCCAGACTCTAATTTATCTATTACTGTATTAAGGTAACTTTGGCTAGAAAGAAATCCGCGACTCTCTCGCTATTGCACGATAACAAACTGGCGGCTCTTAATTAAGGAGCGTTTCAGTGAGAAGCCCTCGCTCTGGTAAGCCCCCTCTCCAGAATCAGGATAATTCCCATTCATTTGGAGGATCTCTTAATGATCACTCCCACACCGGACCCAACCTCCAAATAATACCGTGCCTCAATCAGCATATTCCACAATCTATTCAAAATGGATTTCCTTTGCTGCTGATTACTTTAATAACTTCAACGTATCTATTAGCAAATGGGAATGTGAATCTTTGTGATGATTATCGTTTAGCTATGAAAAGGGAGGGGTGTAATTGAATTAGAATCCAATATTGCTTTGCTCAATTATGGTCCATGTTCCTTTTTATTATCTTAATTGTTGTTTTAATATAGTCAGAAAATGGGGGGGAATCACTTACAGATTACAATGTCAGATTATGTTGTTTTCCTGCTTTGCCAAAAAATGTGAACCAATCTCTAATTACATCAATGGTGCTTTACGGGGGCTCGCACGCCGCAGTGTGTTCTAATGACCACAGGACAGAGACGTATTTTACAAGAAACTTTGGAAGAAGAAATGTCTGATTTGATCTGTCCCATCTCAGATTGGTTACAAGCACTGAACACCTGACATATCAGCACATATATAAAAATAGGGTTCATAGTGTTCAAATTTACCGTTTTAGAATCCCGAGTTGATGCTGAATATGATTATTGTGGGCGTAACAATTCAATGCAAAGCTTTAGAGAACGTGCATATATTGATGACACAACGCCAACCTTCAGAAGACCTCAAGTCATCAACAAAAGTAAATCAGAATTCAATTCAAATTAAAGGCAAGGATGCTGAAAATCATGAGGCATGCCGTCTCCATGATCTGCATACTTCATGATGTCATACTATATGGCAGGAGGCAACATTCACCAACGGCTCAACGGAAGGATCAATCATTCAAACCATGATATGGTTTTCTGCTCAAATATGACAATGCCTCAAGCCGTTGTTCATGTCTGAACATTTAGTGCTGAAAAGGAAATTATTTCGGCAAAGATATGATCATTGCTTCACATTCGCCAAATTCCTAGAAAAGGAGCGAGGACCTCAACATTATTGCATAGAGCCCACCACATACAAAAGACAGTAGCTGCATTCGTCATTTCTTTTGACAGAAGCAACTGGAGTGTGTCATGAAGTGTGCATTTGTCACGCCACGCGGTGATTCGTCAGGAGGGCATCATTCATAGTTCATAATGCTCGCCCTCTGTCTGCCTATCCAGCAACGTTAATGTTGTTTAAATGCCCAATGGAGCTGCACTACACCAGATAGCATCCATCTCCACCAATCAGTCAATCAGTACCTGGGCGAGCCCCAGAGAGCTTCTGGATTAGGTCAGTTAGGATGCTCTCTGCTACGGTTAGCGGATTAAGCCCCTCTCTCCAAAGGCTCCATAGAGGGAAAGCCACACAAGAAAGGTAGCGTAGCTGAAAAGCAGCATTCCCTCTGTGCTGTTTTGGTGGCTTGTGGTCTCCAATGTGTTCTTAATTCCTAGGACAGATGTAATTGTTGTACAGTCGGCTGACTTTGGTCTGGTCCTGTCTGGAGCAAGTCTGTGTTTTGTTACGTTTCTTCACAGAAAATATGGGAGAAACAAATTGGATTTAAATATGTACCAGTGCCGCTCTTAGACGAAATATTCCTGTATAACCCTTGAACCCGAACTGTTATAATTCCTGAGATCTTTAGCATATCAACTCACAAGTTGCCCTGTCTGCTTTACTTAACCGTTGAATAAACAATTCTACTCACGAAGCCACTTGGCTTTCTTTCAAGGGTCAATTTGCACCGATTAGGAGTATAGCGTTTTCAAGAAACCTTATTGTCAGCTGCTCTACTCATGATACGCTTTGTGGGGAATCCCGGGAGTAGCGGGTTTGTAGATAGGACTCATAATGCTTTTGGGGAAACTCAGAGGTTCATTGAAGGTGCACAGGCTTTTTCCCCTGATGCAAAAAATGCAGAAATTAAAAACACTGCAAGGAAAAACAAGCAAACGCTGCAATTAAAGCCCAATTCTCCTCATATAAAACAAAATAAAAAGCACTGTACAAATGGCAATAAAATGCAGATAATGACCTCAGGATGCCAAAGCAATATTTTTTTCTCCCCCCCTTTTAATTGCAGTTGTATTCGCCCTCACCGTTTCATGTTACGGGGTCGGCCTTTTTAAACTTTTCACAGCTGCGTGGAAGAGAAGGGGACAGCATCCCGGGGCGCCTGCAGACCCCGGTGAGCGGAGTCGCTGTGCCAAGCTCCCAGGACTTGGATTCATTAGCCGCTTTAGCAGCGCAAACATTGCCTTAAATGGTGAGGCCATGCGCTGGCAAGGACCCACTCTCGCCTTGTTTCAATTACAGGGAATCAAACATTGCAGGTATGCTGGGCGCAGGGTCTTTGTTGAAAGAGGGAAAGGGAGGGAGAAAGTGTTTTACAAAGCCCATGCCCTCCTTCGCCTGTGAAAAAGCGGCCTGGTTTTATTTGAAGACCATCGTACAGCAAAAGAAAGTGGTAGTTTGGCAAAGAGTTGAGTTTTCAGGAACAATGTGATTACATTTTTTTTTTTTTCCTTTTACAAAGCTTTGCTAACTATTACATGCACAGTTTTATGGTGAGGTCGCCTTGATTTTACATGACTTGTCAGCCCCGTTAAAATGTCTGGAAAGATTAGGGTTGGATTATACGTGTCACTCGCCACATGCATGTGTTCCATTATGAATCTCGGACCGATGGTGAAAATGCAGAGCAGCATTCTCCGCTCATACTCTTTGCATTGTACTTGGGACTCCTGGAGTGCCCACGGCTTGTGCCAAGTTAGAGCCTTGAAACTATTTTTATTTTTTTCCCCCCAACATCACTAAACAGCTCTGATGTAATAGGAGTCTTTACAGGTAATGAGGTCACTGCATTGGAACGAGATCATGCATTCTTGTAATGTGACCCAAATGGAGGGAATTAGAAGAAGTCGGCACACTGAAAAACAAGAAAACTCCAGAGGGTTAGGTGCCAAGCTGAGGTGTTCAGAGACGTAAAAATGGCAGCCAGGTTTATGATAAGGTCGTGAGTCCACCGCAGCACACGCAGTTAGAATATTATGTGTTTGCACAGCCAATCCAGCGTAACAATCTGCAAAACAAAGCACTCTCTCCTAAACGAGGAGAGGTAATATGCCCTAAAAAGAAAGAAGAAAGGAAAGTATAGGTAGTATGTGTTATACATTAACTTTGTGTCTTTGGAGCAAACTGCTCCAGGATCAAGTCAAGAAGACGCCCTACTGCTCAAGCATTACTCTCAATCACACTCGTAATACAAAGTCCCAAATAAGACCAAAGGCGACAGATAATTCTTGTTCTTTTGCAAACTGTAGCTTAAAGGCATTGCCACGTGCCGATGGATAAAACACATTCAATTCCAACCTGGTATCCCTCTCAAACTAATAGACAGGACATAAATAAAAGGTGTAAAAGAGGACTGCGAACGTTGAACAAGATTTTAGGTTAAAACATTGAAATTGTTGTGAACCTCGGAGTCGCTGTAACGAAATGTCACAAAGGTTTTAAACTACTCTGTTATTAGAGCAAGCGGTGCGTTAAAACCGGCATTGGCAGCTATTTGTTTGGGGAAGTGAGTGTAAAAACTAAATAATCATTGACTTTAAGCATTCCAACATCTGATTGGGTAATTCTTAACACGCACACTGTGCTGTCATTGACATTTATTTTGAATTTTAAAACTGTAGCTGTTCCGAAAATACTCTAAAACCTCTTTTTTTTACCACTACGTGAAAGAAACTGTAACAAGACACATACATCTGCTGCTTTTATGTCACATCAGTGTTTAAACGAAAGGAAAATCTCAAATTAGATCTGGCAGCAGTGCTGGAAATCCACATTTGTGATTTCCCGTATTGCAGACGAATTCTGCACGACATTATATTCAAACATGTTCATTTTACGTGACCAAAGTACCGCTATGTCCCCGTTCTAAAAGTTTATAGATTGTCTTGTCAGCTTTTTAGCAACATCACTTATACCTCACCGTGCCATACAAAATCAATACAATATTCTTCTTCCAATAAATAATGTAGGCCAGAAAAAGGTCCAAATGCACGCATCGACAGTCGGCTGCAATTAGGGGGCGGCGGCGGCGGTAACTGATGACAGTCCCTCCCTCCCTTCGGCTCACACGAGATCAGCAGAAAATGAAGACGCGGAGACCACTTTGTCACCGGCGGAGGGTGGACCTGGAAACGACTCCTAATGGAAAAAGGGCTCCCTGAGCCGCCGCTGCATCTGCTGCTACAAGCACTTTCTACAGGCCGATGGGCCGGCCCCAACCGGTTTCCAGCTCCCTTTATCTAAGCCTTTAATATTCTCTGGGCAGCCAGCAGCGACCGCAAGCTGAGGTCAGGAGGCAATGGTGCGTGTGTGTGTGTGTGTGTGTGTGTGTGTGACAGAGTGGTAGACAGCAGGAAATACTGTTGATACGAGACGGTTGGATTAAGGGAAATTATTAAAAAGCATACTGTTGTAATGTCAAGACGAAACAACAGAAATGCAAAAAGAGAAGCACAAAGCTGGGTGAATTTAAAAGGAACGCGATTGGACGCCTGGCCGCGCGACGTCCGTGTGGCTGCGAGGCTTATAAACACCCGAAAAATACTTTTTCCGTTCAACTAAACGGCAACAAAAAAAGTTTGGTATGTCTCTGCCAGAAAAACAACCGTGTTGTGTAACTCAAAGAGTTTCATCCTCATGCAGGTTCATTCATTTATTAAAGCAATCAATGCTTTAAAACACTTCATGTTGCTTAGTCTTACTTACTCAAGGACACATCGACATGGAGGAGGACCCGCTCGACCGCTGAGCCACAAAAAGTGTGTAGCTCTACTGTAGAACACGGCAGTGGTACCACAGTAAACATTGTTAAAATGAGTTGCTGGTCTCAATTGCCAGCTGCAAGTAGTAGTCAATACGCCATGATTTATTTTTACTAAATTGTGCTTCCATTTATAGTAAAAAAAACTAAAAGGCAATAAGCCCGAGCTGATTGACAAGTTGCTACCACGCCATTGGGTGATTTTGTCTTCAAGCTTCAACTCTTTCACAGTGTGCTGTCTGCCCATTAAAGTCAATAATAACCGCTTTGGTCACCAAAAAGAGACCTCCGCACTCCTCCGCACTCCACAGCCAAGCTGTGAGAGAATACGCGGCGTACTTGTAGCAGCGCACACGCTGCATCCTGGGACTAACTTTGTGAACGGGCTGATCTGAGGGGGGGGACACGGATCGTGTCACTGTGCCCGGACTGCAGGTGTCTCCCAGTGATGGAGAGGGCACTGGGAAACATTTATATCTCAAATCCACTTTATCGACCGTGCAACCCTGTCGGAGTGGAGCTAGCAGCGGTGGTCGGGGGTGAGCGGTGGGGTGGGGGGGGGAGTCGGAGGAGAACAAGTGGCTCTTAGCACA
The DNA here is from genome assembly GCF_964276395.1 of Gasterosteus aculeatus. NCBI lineage: Eukaryota > Metazoa > Chordata > Actinopteri > Perciformes > Gasterosteidae > Gasterosteus > Gasterosteus aculeatus. The sequence continues at coordinate 15,818,583 of NC_135696.1, read as the reverse complement.
CATGCTGACACTGAAGGAGCCTCCAGCACTCGCTCTTTAGCTGCGAGTCTGGAACCTCTTTATGGTGATTGTTTTATCAGCGTTCCTGTCCGTCCCCCGGGAGGCCGGGGCCCAGGGAGGATGACCCTCATTTTCTGAAAGCAAAGTGTTCAGTATTGATCAGTAGGAATGAGCCGCCCGTGACATGGGTTAATTTACTGGACCCAGGAAGGTCCATTGTTTCCTGTCATTCCTGAACTCATCGCACTGACCTTTACCGTCCCGTCCTGCCAGGCGCAGTGTGCGTGTGCAGACACACACACGTACACACACGACTTCATTGCTTAATGCCTCACGGCAGAAAGAGGAAAAAGTGAGACGGACACATTGACATACAGGTAGACGGATAAAAACAAACAAAAGTTTTGTGTTTGTTTTTTTATATAAGAAAAGGAATTCTGCCTCTCCCTGAGCTGAAAGTGACACAGAATGAAGTGTGAGAAATAGACAGGTCTCAAATCAGACATCTGAAACCACCACAGATCAAAGGCCCCATGTTATGAAATGTATTCCATAGATTATTCCCTCAATATGTAATCTCCCATTCAATCCGCGATGAACTGAAGAGGGCTCAATACCTGAGCACCTTAAAGACAAGATATAATCGATACTCAACCCACAACCTGTTCACGGAGTATTGAGAATGACAAAGGTCAAAGGTGAATGTCTATGGGTGAAAAGGCCAGTTGGGTTACATCAAAAGGTCAACGCCTTAATGTGATGCTCAATTGTAAACCTTATTAGGGGCATGGCCTAACAAACAGGCCGCAAAGTGTGTGGGAACATCACTTTGGATTATCCAAACTGAACATATTTAAGGGAACAAAAGAGGAAAGAACTTTTGATAAAAGCCCCAGAACAGAAAACAGTAAAACAGACATTTTTTAAATTTATACATTTTGTGTTCTTGCCACTTTAAATTATGTTTTTTAACAATGTACTCATAATCATGAGGAAAATACTGTTAGTTACAAATACATGTACTCCACATCTCAAAAGATGGTTTTCTATTGAATATATAAATTGTTTTTCGCCGCATATTTATAATACATTTTTAATTATAACGGACCTTTCATCAAGTGCCAAAACATAGTTAAAACATACTTAAAATGAAGTAAAAGCTAGTAAAAACAAGCTGAATAAAAAAGGTTTTTAGGCCAGAGCGCAGTGACTGTGCTGCCCTAAGGTGGTCAGGGAGAAAAGGTCAGTAGGCCAAACATCTTTGAATAAATAAACCAACTGATGAAAATACTTAAATACAACCCTAGCCGAGTTTGGTCTTCAGCACTGTATCATTCTCATTCTACTGAAATTAAATCACATATGAAACGAGGAGGCAGTAGACAAAATCAAAATAAAGACAAAATAGTAAAACTGAACTGAGGATAATAATTCCTAAACGCAAAGCAGCCAAACATACAAACAGCCTCAGCACAAAAGGCAACACTCAAGAGGGGGTGTCTCTGGACGCAAAATTCCAAGCGTGCATTTGCCACGTTCGGTTAACGCGGCGGTTAGCTTTATTTATTTTGCCCATTTCCTGCAGGATTTGCCGAGCTCAGGATGCAGATGGGGAGGTAATAAATCCGTGAGGTGTCATCTCGCTCCCCTCCCCTTTGCCTGGCATCTGCGAGCGCTGTGCCACTTCTGATTAGTGCCGCCTTTCCCTCCCAGAAAGCCAGCAGACAGGAACAAACTGATTACTGCCCATCTTCGGGGGATTGGAGACACCTAACAGGAGGATTACATTAACATATTAACGGACGCCCCTCACCTGCAGACCTCCTAATATCACTTCCGCGCGCCTCTTATTTTTTTCGGGGAGGGAGTGTGGTGTATTTCATCTTCACATGGAGTGCGAATAAATAAAGAAAGAGAGCGATTCCCTCCCTCTCCCGGGGTGCGCTATCTGTCATTGATGATAGGTGAAGAGGAGAGGGGTGCCTTTGAAGTTTTTCCGACATAAAAAGGCGCAAATAAACGCAAACACATCCTTTCAGCTACTCACATGAAATTAGGACCTGCTGAAGACGGGGGAAGCAAGCTGGCCTCCGCAGCCACACCTAATCACTCTGACGGCAGCAAAGACTCCGTCTCTGCTCTACTGGGAACATCGGAATTAAGCATGAGGAGAAAAAAAAGTTAGGGGGGAGAGAGAAAAAATAAAAAAAAGTGCTTTAATCTGCCTCAGCTACTTTTCCACCTTTTTAAACAATGCTATGCTGAAGCAAAACAACAAACAACAGAAGAAGAAAAAGTTTCGCCGCCCTCTGAAATAAATATGAGGGAACTTTGAGTTGGTTGACAGGAGGGTGGATGAAGTCGACTCCGGCTGTGATATCTTCAATCTTTTCATATCTCCACCGCAGAAAACCCATAGCATGATCTTATGAATCAATTACAAGGCCGGACGGGATGGTCCCTCCTATGAACCATCTCAGAGTACCGAGTAACAGCACAGGCCCTGGTAGTTATCGGAGCTGTAAGTGTGAGGAGGGCCCCTTTCCACATTATTATTTGAAGCACTGCTCCCGACAAAATGAGCTAACTGCCAAAAGAGATAAAGGGGATTTAGAGATTCAAAAGAATGGAGTTAAAAAATTAATGGTGGAAAGGATTTGACTTCATGTTTCTACAACTTGTAAGCAGGACGGAGTCGGTGAGACAAATTGCTTTTAAGAATAGAGTGATGGTGAAAGGGAATAAAAACAAGCAGTGAATATTTAATAGGCGCCGCAGCCTCTTCGCAAACAAATCAATAAGGTGATAGTAAACATAAGGAGGCTCACCCTGTGGCATGCAGCCCAGAAAAGGAGGGAGGACAGGTGTCAGCCGGCCCAGCCACATAGTTTGGGTCTATCTTGACATTTCTGAAGGTTAAAAGACTGTAACTGTCTATCTGTGTCAATCACTCTGCTCAAAAAGGTCACAGCCAGTCTATTTTTCATTAATTATACCCTCAGATATCTTCAGAATGCACAGACACCTAACAATCGCAGCTCCCTAAACAACGACCACCGAAAGGTTGTAAGAGAGGAATACATACATAAATTGATCATTAGAATTCGGGCTGATGATTTCTCCAATTTGAAGGGACAGCAATCACCTCTTCTACTCTATCTAGATTATAAAGCATCAGTACTTAAAAGGAGTACTTCAGAATGCCTTATGTTACCGAATCATAGCATTCTGTGACTTCCTGTGTGATTAGAAAAGGATTTTTCAACTGTTGTTTCGTGGTCAATTGGCCTGAAAGTCACCTGCAGTTAATAAGTAAATGAGTAACGTCAGATACTTCTTTTGTAAAGAAGTCTTGTCATTACTTTCTGACATTAAAGTATTAGTCGAACCTTAACCAACAATATTGTGCTTTGCTAACTATTTTTTTAGCCTATTTTCTTACTGGTTACATGGAACTCAGACTAAACACTGGTTTGACTGACTAGTAATCAAACTAACTAACTAACCAACCAATTCAGTAATTCAGACTTCTGTTTTACTCATCGTGGGCGGGCCTTGTGAAGCAGGATCTCACAGTTTGCTTGTCCATTACTCCGCCCGTCACCTTTGACCCCCTCTGGAGCGCTAAATGCTTTTCTTGTCTCGCCATGCGAAACAAGGCTGAAATAACGCTTCTCTTCCGCTCAAGTGGCACGTAAGAGAACGGCACACAAAAGCGAAGCGAAACAATGGCGTGTGCACTCAAAGCCCCTCTCAGAGCGCTCCCAGAGCAGGATGCTCCGCTGCTGTGACCGAGCCCTGAAGTGAGCGCCGGACTCTTCCAAGGCATGAAATAATAATAACATCGCACTTCCGTCTCCCTGCCAGAGAGGAGGGGAGGAGAGCATGTGAGCGCCTGCTATTGTCACCGCTCACTAGAGAGACACCAGTATCCCCGAGACTTTAATGGGAAAGACAATAGGGCCGGACCTAAAAAGGCATCGCATTAAAATTTAATCAGGGACTTTTGTCTCTCGCTACATGTGACGATGTGTGTGTGTGTGTGTGTTAGTGTAAATGACTACAGGGACAGGTAACAGCACTCATAGCCCATCTTCATCCCCTCCCGTCTTGTTTGTTCATCCCTTTCTTGTACCTTGGGAGAGTTCTTTCATTTCCTCCCAGGTGTGTCACGATCGCCCTTTAACCACCCAACCACATGGCAACTGCTCAAAAAAAAAAAGAAGAAGAAATGTTAAGGGCAAATTGGATTAACACCACGGTCTATGGTCCGGGCACTTAACAAACACAGATGCACTTAAGGGAGCCCACAGAATGATTTGTGACTGAACAAAGAACTGGGGAGATGGAGCCTGGGCATGACCACAGGACCGGTGTAATATGTCATCTACCGGAAGAGCTATCGGCTCAGCCTACTGGAAAAGGAGTAAACTCCCAAGTGCTGAAGGTAAATTATATAGTGTCGAGTGCTTCTCTTCTACTTTTGTAGTGGAGACAAACGGGTTTTTTCGTCATTATATCACAAGGTTTTTGCCCATCGAAGAACTGTAAAAGCGAAAGTAAAAGACAACGTCTTTTGTTTTTATTTTATACAGATACCATTTATATAGAAGAATACATGTCAATTGGATTACAAAAGGTAGAAACTTTTCTTATTTAAGCGGTTTGTCCATGAATCTTTACCTTTACTATCATTTTTACCAACTAAATGTTATTTTTTTATGTTTTATTTTTAATAGCATTATCCATTTTTGTCCGAGGAAACCAGTGACATAATCAATAGTAATATATAATAGTTATATAGTTAACGTATTAGTGTGAAGAACGTGTTGACTTAACACATGTAGGCCTGACCCCTATCAATCTTGAATAAATTAGAACATTATGCAGCTGTGGCCTATTGCACTAAAATATTCAGATAGAGAGCAGGTCCATTACTTTTGCCTACTATTTAGTTTATTATAGAATATAGAATGGTGCAGGTTAGAGGGTAAAAACAAAGTCCTGTTAGACAACAGCTGCTAAGGTGAATTTATGATTCATTAACTAAGGTCCTGCAGGAATTAAATTAATCTTGCAAAGATAAATAGCCTTTATGGAATATCTGTGCTGTCTTTACTAATACATTATTTACTTCATACTTATGTAAAAGAAAAGATGATTAATAAATGGTAATACCAGTTTCGTGTGGTGACATTTCATGCCGAGGTTTAGCCATTGATTACCTCTCTATGCTTTGTAATTGTTTCTTCAAGGTACTGTGATCCCGTGCGCACGTGAAGTTCCACGTATGGATTTCTTTCCAATTAAGCTTGGAATTATTCACCGGGGGCGCAGCCTTGACGGCCTGCAAACAATGACATAACATTGGAAAAACATTTTTGAAAGCGGTCGATGAGAAACAACCAAATGATGTTGGCTGAATGATAAACAGCTCTTCTCCCTGGACCCACAGCGGCGGGCTCTTCAGACGTCCGACGGCGAGGAGAGTGACAAACACACATCCCCACCCGCGTGCACAGACACACACACACACGCGTCCAACGGGCCTGATCTCGTAGTCTCGGAGCGTTCCGCGAGGATACTACACCACCTGGAGACGGAGAAATGGGCCGGTGGCGGGTCGAGACCTATGGGGAACACTGTTCCAAAGGAATGGCTTTATGGAAATGAGGGTTAAAGGGAGCGTCGTCCGCCATCTGATAGGGAGTCTATGAAGCGCTGACACATCCCCCCCCCCCCCCCCCCTCCCGCCTTCCCCGCCACTCTCCAACATAAAACCATGTTATATGAGAGGGGGTCACCGTTCACCCTAATCACGGCCGTGACATGACATGCTGTAGGTTGCCCCTCAGTGTTAAATATTTATGTCAGCACTGCCGTATTGCCTTGATGGCTGTCAAGACTTTGACACATGCTCTCCCTCTCTCTCTCTCTCTCTTTCTAGCTCTCTGTCTTTACCCCTCTCTCGCTCGCTCTCTCTCTCTCTCTCCTCCAATTTCAATTAAATGCAACAAAAACAGAAAAACACAAAAGGCATCCGCTAAAGGCTTTTGTGTATCCATAACAGCCTCTGGCCGTTAAGAGTTGACACGGTACTTCATATGCAAAGGCACGCACTATTCCCACGTGCGCCTCTGCTTCATTCCCAACTCCATGCATCGCCGTGCACGAGTGGAAGCGTCATAATGGAGACCGTCCCAAAGGCCGGATGAAAATAATCGCGCCAGCCGTAACAAGGTACAATTCACCGGACTCCTCGTAAGTTTGTGTTCCGCTGAAAGTCTACCGATAAACACGTGCACCTCGTGTCGCGTCTCTTTATCACCTTCCGTCGCTCTGCTCAGATGGTCCCCCCCACCCTCCTTCCCCCCGTGACCCAATGTGAAAGGCTTTTGGGGGGCGACTGAGATCACTGGAGACGGTGCTCTCCTCCCCTAGCCCTTGCCGGCTCCCCCATGATAGGTGTCAAAGATATTCTAATGAATGTCAGAGTACATTTCAGGGGGCCATGCTCCGTACAAACCACTGGAGTGGCCCATCTTGTGGGGCTGCCAAACCCCCTCCGCCCCGAAGCTCCCCACCCTTCTCCATGTTCAAGAGGGTTAAGAAGATTAATCAATGTCAATGTCTTTTCCCTTTTGAAGCCAATAAGGTGCACACTGTCTGGCCATGCCCAACAGAACATCAGTTTGTTCCGTCGCACAGCCGCCCCCTTCGCTGCCCTCGCTGACCCCCCCAGCAGTCCCACTTGTCAAAGTCAAGGGGGCGTTTGGCGTTTGGTAGAGACCGGCCTTCCGGATAGCACTCAGCTCCGCCCTGCTTGACCTATTCTCTGATATTTGACCACTCGGTTGCAAGACACTTGCTCTTTCGAGCTGAAATGTCACTGGGGCATCTTGTCAGCTCACAGACACCTCGGCCTGACAAGCGATTTTACTTTGGTGTGCTACAAGGCAGAAAATACACGGCCGTGGCCGCGGCTTTGACGCACACAAACTGTCAGCTAGCCAGCAGGGCTACTTGATACTGACTTACTGGCCCAGTGTTAAACACAGGAGTTGAAAAAATGTAGCTGGGACATTACTTGAATACCGGGGTAATGAGGCTGGCCTGGTCCTGTGTTCTCTGGGTGTAGTTAAGAGAGTTAAGAAAGTGAACCGCGCAAGACCACGTACAGCGTTTGGTTTCATTAATATGACGCCAACAAACCGAACGGAGCAGGTGTCCCGGGAAGAAGACATGTGACACAAAAGGTCAACCGATAACCTTTGACTTCCTCCGCACCAACGCCTCCTCCCACCCTCGCCTCTTCAACCCGTCCGCTCCTTTTTGTCATTTTGACCCCTATCTATTCTATTCACCTTTAGTTGTTGTTTTTTTACTAAATCAGCATGTTCTTCAGTTAAATGAGGGAGAGCCCACTCCTTTCCCCTTTCTTCGACCGCCAGTGGCATTGCAGCATGAAAGAGAAGGATGGGGATTGGAAGTAGCAGTCACATCATTTCTGGTTTGCGCAACCTGCTCAAAGTTTGCAACTAAATGCTTGTCTTCAGTCGAGCTGACAGGGGAGAAGTGGGCGCTCAGTGAACCATGGCCAGGCTGCCATGAAATGACAGGAATCATTGGCATACATTTCAAACAGCCTCGCGATATCCTATTAAAGTGCCACATCCCCACTTTAAAACAGACAAGAAGGAATCCGCTTTGATAGATGGAGACTAAAATGGCTTATTGATTTTCTCACCCTTTATTCGTTGTTAGGAACTTTTAAAAATTAGGCCTCAAACTTATCTTTTTTTTCTTTTAATTACAACAGATAAATAGGTAAACGGTCCCCTGTGACATCACAGTGTCTGTGTACTTTAATTAATTTAAATGTTTACATTGTTATGAAATTCAAGAAAAAATACCGCACATGGATCCACGTACAGATTGTCCTGTATGTACTGTATTGTATATTATAAATAGAATGCTGGGAAGAATGAGGAAATAAAAACCTCATTATTAATAACGACGGTATGGTAAAAAAAAAAGACAATATATAAACAAATAAAATGAGGGTGAACTGAATATTCAAAACCTTAATTAGAATTGTTTATCATAGCAGTTTGACACTTTGTTATATTCTCTACGTTGTTTATAGTTTCAGTTGTGTTTTGGCTGTTTTATGATAAACAATCCAGTTTATCATAAGCCGCAACTGGCTCAAATGCACAACTGACGAACAAGGCCAACACTTGGAGTTAGAATAACCCCATGAAATATGTAGCTTCATGCCACAATTATCACAAATAATCATTATCATGCAAAGTCAATGACTCATCCAACATAATATCTACTATTTAATGGTGACTAAAATATTCCATGGTCAGTATAAACGGATATTCTGCTGGGAAGTTGTTTTTTTTGTTGGTCTAAAGTTGTTTCTATCATTTCTAATATTATCAAAGACAAAAATAGAAAACACAAATGGCAATGAAAAAGTATTTAATTCTGTTAACTACTTGATGGCTTATAGCCTTTTAACTTAATTGCTTGACTTGACTTCTTATAGCACATTTAACCCATTATAAGTGAGCAAGTAAGGAGACATAATGGTGCTTTAAGCAGTTTACGAAGCGGTTATTAGAGGAGCAGGGAGTCATGAAGCAGAATCAGACAGGGGCCAAACACTTGGACAATGGTAGAAATGTTTGAGGAATTGGATTTTAAGAGTGTATCCGATTGCATTAAGCTGAAGCTCAGGTTTTAGGTGATCCTCATGAGGTTTACACGGCACCGATAACCACGCGCTTTATATGAAACACTCACAACCAATTTGAGGATTCCACCAATGGAGCTTATCCAAGGCTTTTGATTCAAATAAATATTTTTTAGGATCACTCCCTCCTTAAAAATTCAGCACCGCGGCTCAATGAAACGTGTTACTTCGTAAATACTGTACTGCAGAATAATAAAATCAACATCATTATTTTAGAGCTGCCTCAGGCAGAGCGCTGGTCCATTCTGTGTCAAAGGGCTTGTGTCTGGCTGCAGGGTTGGATTCGATCAGTTATATCCCAAACATTCCTTATACTTGGGTCAACTGCCCAAATTTGGATAAAAAATACATAAAAAGGGAAACATTTTGGCTTAATTGAAAAATGCAGGAACACGTTCACACACGTTGATTCAAACTCGTGGGCAGCGATCTTTTTTTTATGCCTCTGCGTCGCTCGGTACAAAACACAAATCCAAAGGATTAGCCTAATCGGTGACTGTGGCTGGACAAAGTCCTAACAACCTTGTCAAATGCTTTGTGCCTTTCAGAATAGAGACCGTGTTCTGGCCCATCAGTTTCATAAGGCCTACATTATGGATCGCTGAGTATGTTGAGACACCCATAGCAGGGGATCTGCTGCCATGCTCCATTCCCACACTGCTCAGCACAAATATTATAGTCACGGACATGATGTGGCGTAAAGCACAATGACCGCGGGGCCACGGCCGTCCTGCTCTCATCTATCATTCAATCTTCTCTAATTGGAGTCGTTTTGTCATACAGAGAGAGAGAGAGCCGGGCACTGAGTAGCACTTTTGGGGGCTGTGAATGGTACAAAAGAGAGGGTCTCATTTCCATCTGACAGTGTGATGGAGATTGGATGTGAGCTTTAGGAAGATAAATGGGCATCCTGCAACCCTCCGACAGAGTCTGCGGAGCCGCTCGGCACGCCTCCCCGGGGGATTGCTTAACGGTGAATATTTGGGGCCTCTTTCGTTAAGTTGTGCTTAGGTTTGTCAATAACTTGACAGGTGCCCCTACTCATTGCCTTTAAATTAGTGAACACACTGAGGGAAATCGGGAATTCTACCCGCGGTATACAATACATTCAGAGCTGTTGGTGATCAATTAAGTTGCTGTACAATAAAAAAAAAGCTTTTGAATCAAAGGTCCAAATTTGTATTGTCATACATTTTCTGGGTCAATAACATTGAGAGTAAATTTAAGGAATGTTAAATCGTATGGAATTCTTAACTACAGTACAAGATATTTTCATTGTCTTTATGAAAGAAATGTCCCAGTTAACAGTAAATTTATAATAAATACATTTAAATAAATTCTTAAAAGAAAGGTAATTATTCCACTTTTTTTCTAAAATAATCTTCATCTGAGACAGCGTGGGCGTTCGCCAGAGGAGATGAGTGAATGTAATTGAGTGTCAATGCGCGCGTGTGTGTGTATGTGTGTTGGTAGGGGTCGGTCTCTCTCCCTAACAGCCCCAGCGGCCCTGCTTTAGGCCCGGTGACAGGGCTCTGTCTCTCAGCCACACTTGACTGGGTCCCGCTGACACTCAACTGTCAAGCCGGCGAGCCCTCAACCACCGCCCTAACATGCTCTACAGCTTCACCCAATTAACTTGCTTTCACTTGACATCGTGGCAAAGAGCTTCATAATAGGTGGTCAAGGTGCAGTGTGTCTGCTTTCGCCCCTCTCTGACGACTAGCAGTGCAGACACACGCACACACACACACACACACACATTCAAGCGTTCCACCCGCCACCACCCCCCCCTCTCAATGCTTTTGTGCCTCCGTGGTTCTAGCAGGCCTCTCTTGGCTGCCTCTGCCTGCTCGCTGCACTGTGACTGCGGGAGGGCATTGATCCAGGAGAGGATGGGGGAGAAAGGGGGGGGGGGGGTGCAGTGGGGTACAAACGCTCTTGCACGGAAACCTAGCAACACTGATCCTGCTGGACACGACTCCGTCTTCTTGGAATACATATGCAGATAAGCACATTGGCGCTCGCATGAGCGCCCGCGAGCACGTGTACGCGTGCATCCATGCACGCTCCGCAGTCTGGTGTGTGCATGTGCATCATGCCGCTGTGTATTTCCAGGATGTGACTGTGCGAGTGTGTGTGTGTGTGTGTGTGTGTGTGTTTGTGTGAAGCATTGTGTTGCTATCTCCAGCTCTCTCTATTAGACATTCAGTAAGTTGGACACCGGGCCAGACGGGGGAAGGAAGGAAAGCGATTTGACCCCCGACTGCGCGTTTGGGGAAGAGGGTCTTGAAGCATGTCAGCTCCGCTCAGGCTCCACTTCCCCTCTGTGTCCTTCCTATTTTTTCCCTAGTGCCGGGCCCAAACTTTGAAAACACCCACCTTAATAGGACCTAGTCAGCGAGAGATACTCTTCCGTCTATCAAACTGTGATCCAAGGTGTCAGCCCGGCCCGGCTTTGACAGAATGTCTCCAAACGAACACTACAATGGTGTTTCCCTCCCCAGCACTCGGCTGCTCTAGTGTAGCCCTCAGACTGCCCGGCCTCTCCATCTCACTACACCACCTCTCCCCTAGTTCGTCTGCTTGATTCCACCTCATAGAACACCTTGCAACGGTGGGTTGACTGACAACCACGAGCCGGACCTAATTGTCTGGTTTCCCAATTTATAGCATATCGGATCTTATTTACCTTTTTAAAAGAAAATTAACTTTTTCCCCGAAGACACAGGAAGTAATAAGAAACTCAATATTATAATCATAATGTGCCTGTTTTGCTTTTTTGAGAATGCAGTAACAAAAGCGCCGAGACGTAGTTGGCATTGTATGTTTTTCAAAATTATATCTGGAGTCGTTATAGAATACAGAAGTTTTATGCGCCTGCAGTGATTTGACCTAAAACACATTCCTCACACACCAAACTCCGAATCTTTTGTATGTACAGAAAATAAATATTGGGCTTAAATTCCCATGACATAACAATCACACTTGATACATTCTTCCCTCAGCCCAAAATAATACAATTCATTGCTGACAGGCCCTATGGCATCCCAAATCTGAGCAGCATCGATCGAGGATATTGACCATTCACCAGATGCAACTCCCTGTGTTCCAGCACAGTGCAATAAAAATTAGATCTGCCCTCCCTATTAAACAATAGTCTCCCTCGTGGTGCCCATTACTGCATGTTAAGAAAAAATAAATATAAAAAGGGCATAATTAACACTTGTAACTATTCAGCACGCATACATTTGTAAAACTGCCCGAATGGAGATGACTTAAATGTTAATGAGGATAAATAATCTTAGCAACAACAACGCTTTATTTTGTCGGATTTTGTGATGCTCCTGAACCCTTCCACTTTCAATGCTACGCCTCTGGGCATCATGCTCACTGAAGACTTCTGCTAAAAAAAAAAAAGGAGCGAGCAGAGTATCACTAAGAAATAAGAGTTGTTTGGTTTGTCATCTTATTGTGCTGTTAAGTTGTAACTATCAATACAAAATCAGGGGCTGCATTAGGGAAGCGCACAAATCTTTCTGACGACCCCCCCCCCCCGGCTGACGCTCTGGCCAATAAATTAAAAAATAACACAGCCAGCTATGTGTCAATCAGTACATCTTTTGCACTGCATTCCATTTTAGGAGAGGGAAAATAAAGTGCACTCTCTCGTGGCCCCGAGCGGAGGAGAGCAACTACCTAACGAGCATCTGGCTTCATCCGGAGACGCACAGCACACCTGAGCTGCGGTTTAGTCCCAGTCGCTCTCCTCCCCATAACCAAATACGCACCTTTGGCTGACAGTGAAGTTTGTCATTGTATGAATCCACTGTGGACTAACATGACGAGGAGGCCGTACAGCAGAGCCTCTTAAAAGCACCACTTGGTGTTTTCTCAATGTGTGTGTGTGTGTGTGCGTGCGAGCGTGTTAAGATGGCAACACTTGTCCCTTTAACCATCACTGAGTCAACAAATGAGTCCACACGAGGTACTATTGGAGGAGCTCCCGGTGGTTTCCCCCCCCCTGTTCCTGCCAGAGCTGGTGGAGACACATATACTTATACGCACCATCTAAAGAGCTAGCCGGTCTCAAGGACACTTGTGCGGTTTGACGTCTAGTCAACCACCCACGCAGGCCGCTTTGGTCTTCCAGTTCACTTTAGCGTCCATATCCGAGAAGACAGCGCTGGCACAATATTATCAACACTCGATCATTTCCTCGGACCTAAATCATTTCTTTATGCCGCTGTGGAAACGGCAACCGGAGTTATGAGTCCGGTTTTAATCAAAGGGTCTTCCGCGAACACACACACACACACACACACACACACACACACACACACACACGCGCGCACTGGTACAGTAGTTGCATAATGAAATATGCTCCTGACCAGTTTGGCCCGTATTTACCCTGCAGCTTTCCTCAGATTCAAACATCCAATGTGAGGGAACCTTGCTCATACCGGTATTAAGAAAATAATTAAAATTGGAACTTAGCGTCAATATTTTTGCATCGGCCCCTCAAGTACAGCGGCCTGTTTTATGTTCAAACGCACGCCATGGCGGCTTTCTTTTCTGAATATTCAATTCATATCAGGGTAAGCAGTCTGTTCTCAGGAGTACCATTAGAATACGATAAGTATTTAGCTTCAAGGAAAAAACGTTTTAAAAGAAGCCCTTGCTGTAATAGTAGCAGTCAGATAGGAGAGGGGAAGACTCATTATTTGCTGCAGCAGCAAGTTGCTCAGAACAATTTCAGCACGGATTTTGCGTTCAGGGACCTGCATGTTTACGGTCCCGGTGTTTTTCTGTGAATAACATTGTTCACTGCATTAAATGCCATTTTGGTCCCGCAACATTCATTTAACATTTAAGAAAGGTTTGAGCACACATGGCTTTGCTGTAACTTTGCTGTAACCCCGGTTTTGAAGGTAACAGTCCGGAAAAATAATTAAGTAAGAGTGGGAGTAAGAAACCGAGACGGACGTGTGTGAATGGGGAAAAAGGAGCAGTGGGGCGGGCCGTGTTTTAATGCCTGTTGTCACCACGTAATGTCCTCACCACGACAAAACGCTGAACCAGTGAAACCGGAGGAGACTTTTATGAAATCCCCCTCCCGACATCCAACACATCTCTGGCATATTCCAAGAGCAAAAAGTATAAATCTGTGTGTTTCCACATCCTAGTGCTTCTACATATCACTCAACTCACATACACACACACACACACACACACACACACACACACACACACACAAAGTCCCTCAGGACCTATGACTGCAGTTGGAATACATACTTCACACTACTGGGCCCTTGGCCGGGTTATATTGAGACTATAATAACATGCTTTCAGTGAGACAAGGTGCTGCTCCTCTTACCAAGTTAAATTCAGAACCAGGTGTCGACTTTAGCGCTGCGAGAATGAATCACACCTGAATTATTTGCAGCGGGGTTAAATCTCGACCGTACTCCCGATAATCGTTTAACGCGGATCGGGCAGGGGGGGGGGCCACAGAGTCTCATGGCCGACGTTAACTTAGTCGCCCACCCCCCCCGTGCGCCTGGTCGCATTCCACGGTCGTGCCATGATTTGTTTTCAATTTACTTTCTCTCCCTGCAGCTTACATTCTCACTCCGTCTCTCATCTAGCTGTGAGCTGGCGGCCGGCGAGCTGAAGGGGAGCCGTCATTTTCGCGTAAACACTCGCAAAAAACACCAAGGAGGGGAACAAGGAGGAGGCGAGAGAGGAGCATGTGGGATCGTGGGGGGGGGGAGGACAAAAGGTGTAGCACGTTTGGGGTAGACAGCGACTGTGGGCCCGGGGGCAGAAGCAAACGGCGTACGTGGCCTTTTCCCCACCTGGAGCTTGTCGACGGGACTTTAATGCCGTCTGAACCGCACAGCAGGAAGTGAAGTGGGGAGAGGGGGGGGTTGTCGGATAGGAAATACACTCCCCACCCTCTTCATGTCGAACACGACGTCTGTGTGCGACTGTGCTGCCGCCGCCAGAGTGACACATTAACATCCTCCCCGCTCCCCGCCAGGCTCGCTCTCCTTCTCAAGTCACACGCACAGAGACACCGTTGCGCAAATGTAAACAGAGACTCCCTTTCACAAACTCACTGCCTGCCTTTGTTGCCGGCCCCCGGGGTCAATTAGGTCGCAGCACCGGGCCTGTCCCCCATGTGGAGGCTTTTGGTCCCCCGCCCAGTTTGATTTCCCCTCTGGCTCGCAGGTTAAATCAAGCTGGACATTTCTGTGGGGGTTGAAGAGGAGGGAGAGAGAGAGAGAGAGGGAGGGGGGGGGGGGACTGCACCCAAACTTTAGCCAAGCAGCGACGCACTGTTCCAGATGAAGTCGCACAAACTTCTCTTCCTCCGTCTTCCCTTCCATTTCCCAGAAAGCATTGCGTGTTCGGAAAATGAATCAATCTATATACTAAGTGACGCGCAGAAGCAGAAAGGTCATTTGTAGAGGAAGGAAATGGCAACATGTTTAAAAAGGGACATAAATCTGAGCTGCAGTGAGAGGACTCAGCAGTTGCTAGGGGGGGGAGAGACCAAAATCTGCCAGCTGACCACGGATTACGATATGCTGACCCTGGTGCCATGTCATGCGTGCATTTCAGACCGGACCCCTACGACACCCAGATCACTACCGTTGAGAATCATTACAAGCAACTTCAGAAGGGATCCATCGTCATCGTCTTAGGTTTGTTTCTGTTTACAGTGCGTCGGATGAGCCAGCGAGTGATGAGTCAGAAAGCCTGTTTTTTTTGTGCAGATGTAGAAAAACAACAACAACAACAAGCCGGGCTAGCGCGGTATACTGTGTCTCAAAATGATGACATCATGACTCAGTGAGTAGGAGGTAAAGAGCAAAAAAATAATCATTCATCCCCATCAACTCCTGACACTGTTACATAAACCCTCATTGATCTTCCTTCCCACTTTCTAATGGCCACGCTGCAATAAGAATAACAGTGTTGCTGGTAATGCACACGGGTGAAATATAACACTGTAATTTCTTGTCACCGAACATACGCGGATGAAGAAAAGTGTTTGCAGATGTAGAGCACAAACAATAGTGGATGCACCGTATGACATTTTTGTGTCCGTGTGTTCACTTTGCATTGATAAGACAAAAATGTTACCAGCCTCCGTTTTCTAGCTTTTATTATTTTTTTCTTTCCTACTCTGGAGGCCCTCAAACCAATTTACACACCAACCCCTTCCACCTCCGCACATTTAGCCCCATGATGTTTAGATTAAAGGAGGAGTGAGGCGGGGGATGAAGGGGCTGGGGAGTGGTGGTGGAAATGGGAAGCAGTGTAAAGGAGAAAAAGAAAAAAAAAAAAAAAGTTTCCTGAACATAGTAGAAAATTATTTTCTCTGGACAGTTTTAAGAGTCGACATCCTGTGCTGGAGTTCTCTAATCATCACCAGCGCAATTTACAATCAGAACACACAGCGAGCCAGTTCAGACCAGCTCATCTGTTGACTTTGGCCCCGGCTGAGCTCCACGTCCTGCTCTCTCTATGTGTGTGTGTGTGTGTGCGTGCTGTTGCCATTTGAGACTTGGGTGACTCGGCACGGTGCCCTGACATGGGTGGGGTGAAGGTCTGTGGGGCTGAGGTGACCGCACACATGCACACGTTGCCTCTCTCTATCGCGTACACGTTTGCACAAAAAGGCACACACACCATTAAACTGTCAACTGAACCAACATGGAAAGGCACTTGAGCACACATGCGTGCATAAGTAACATTTGGGCATAACTATGCGCTTGATAAACACAAATTTGCGAGCCACCGGGAGACTGTTGCGACACACGCAGCCCAGTAAGACATGTGTGTTACCACGGAAATCTCCCACACGCACGCATATCGTTCAACACATACACATAGAAAGAAACTGCGCCCTTCCAAAAACAATCATTCAGTGTGGTTCGCACTGCACAGCCCTATACATCAGCGTGTGCGTGTGTGTGTGCGCGAGTGTGTCACACTCAGGATGCTCTCCCACCCACAGCTCCCTTGGCTGGCCTCCACCTAGCCCGGGCCCAGTGCGGTGGTGCTGCTGCTGCCTCGCCGCAGGGCTGAACACAGCTCACTGTGTGTGTGTGTGTGTGTCTGCCCCCCCCCCCCCCCCCCGGCCGCCCCAGACTGTCCCGACCAATGTGCTTCTGATTAGGTGGCTTAATTACAGCTGTAAAAACAATGTTGATATAAGCCTCAAAATTGCAGTGTGTCAGATACTATTAGCCAACCTTGGACTCCAGCCATTGTTATCCAACTCTTCCAGCGACCCTCCCTCACTCGCTCCCCCCCCGCCCGCCCGCCCGCCCTCTGGCCCCTCCCATGCTTTTGCTCGCCCTTTTTGCTCTCCCCATCCACATTTCTTTTCCCTCTTTCATGTCAGGCGCTGCAACGGAGGCCAAATGGCCCCCAAATAAACAGCAGTGGCGGGGCCCGTTGACCTTGACACCGCCAGGAAAAAAAACTTCTAGAAAGCCAACATGTTGGGAACACATGACGGCAAAAGGAAGAAGAAAAAAGAAATAGACAAAATCCACTTTAACATGTCAGGTGTGAATTACACTTCATTTGTTTGACCGGAGTCGCTCGACCTTCTTTTAGTGGTCTGTGGTTGTTCAAAATAAGGGCTCTGGCTCTGCGGCAGAGTAAGAGGATATTCTTCCAGCAAACATCGCGAGGCAACGAAGATTTCCAGAGAGGGGAGGTCAGACAGTCTGGGACAGGACGCAGAACTGTGTGTCGGCCTCTTTGTGTTCCAGTGACAGTGACTAAGGAGCCTGAGTGCAAAGTATACCACAAGTCTGGTCCAGGGAAAACTTTGCAACACCGTTGAGTGGAGGCATGTAAGAAAAGCAAAGTAAAAACCTCAAGCATGCAAATCCTGGGTGGTCCAGTCCATGGACTGGTCGAAGAGAAAGTCCCCTTCTTTCGTCTGTCTCCGTCCTTGAGGCAACTTCAACATCCGCTCTCCTGAGAACCAGGTGTTGTGGATGAACGGCAAAACATTCATCAGGCTCACTTTCAGCACATCAGCTGAGAGTTAAGACAACAGGCAGTGGAGACCAAAGGGAGGGAGTAGAACTTTGACAAAAAGGCAGTGGAGCGAAGGGGAAGGGACAAGCCAAACGGCGCTTTTCCAGGGCCTGCGGGCCTCCACGGTGGCCCTGCTTCAGCCCCGTGACCTTCTCAGCCGCTGGCACTTCAAGCTTTCCCCACATGTGTAATGTGGAGGCCCCAAGTTCACATTGGTATGAAGACCGAGACACCGGAAAAAAAAAAAAAAAAAAAGACGAGGAAGCAAACCACCCGGTCCTGTATCGATTCGTGTGGACCAGGCAGGGAGTGTCTCTGCACTTCCCAGCCTTGAAAGGCCGTCTTGTCACTAAAGGTGGAGGCATACAGTATGCCATCGTTTGAATAATTGATGACCGATTCCTAAGTAATCAGTGTCCTCACAAGACAATGCATTCCCTCTCTCCCTGGTGGAGAGAAAGAGCTCGGCCTGTTTTTGTCCCGCTGCCTTTTGAAGCAAAAGGTAAAAGCTTTAATGCACTGAAGCCACTGGAAGTGCTCCCTCTGAAGGACTCCCTCTGGAATCAGGGATGGTGTGTCTCTCCTTATGAGGGGGGCCTATCAGAGTGGCCTTCCAGTAAAGGGAGGGAGAGAGAGCGAAAGAGAGAGGGGCGAAATAGGAGAGGAGGATAGCGAGTGAGTGTGTCGGAGCGAGTGTGTCGGAAAACAGGAAGGCATGTGCATGCATTTAATGTGTGGGTGTGCGCGTGCAGTAAAATGTATAGAGTAGTATAACGTTTGTTTAGGTGGTACACGTTGAAGTATTTGCGCTCATGTACACAAATGTCTTCCTAAGTGCCTGTGTGTGTGTGTGTGTGTGTGTCCTGGAATGTACAGTCCCTTCCTCTAAACAGGAAAGGAGTACAGTTAAAAGCATCACCACCCTTTCCCCCTCGTACAGAACGGTGTCTGCACCAAACTTTAACCAATTCAACACGCAGCCTTTTCTCACAGTAACAGCCCACACAACGTCTAGTTACCTATCTACAAACACCCTCGCAGGAGCCACAAAAACATCCTTATCGATACTTTTTTTTGCCAACCAGATCTTCAAAATATACAAAAACACGCAAAAGAAAGAAAAGAAAAAGGGAGTTGAGGGAAGGACGAGCCAATAACTACCGTGGCTTATCTCGACAATGGTACGCAAATAGTGATTTGGTGTGTTGTTTCTTCAGAGCGTTCACCGTGTGATACAAAAACACTCCTATACACACACATACATTCGCACACGCACGCAGTCCTGTTATTCCCTCATAGAGCTACGCTGTGACTCCTGGGAGTCACACACAATGACGTGTCTTCTTTAAGTCTACCAAAGAAATAGTATTGAGTTCATGCTTTTGTAAACTCCTACATGAACTCCAGTAAATCCCACGAGGCAGCGTTTTTCCTCCTTATTCCATGATTCACTTCTAAGCTTTGTTATCAAAGCCACATATTTCTGCAGTACCAAAATATATGTGGAACACGGAGTAGCAAAAGGTTTCAAAAGAAGGGAGCTTGAATTCAAATTTTTGCTAAATTTACTATTTAGCTTTCATTTTATCATAACGTTTTTAGGTTTCGGTGTCAAGATGCCAATAATTTCATTGTTCAAGCTTTACAAATGAGGTCATTTATTCTGCCTTTTCTTGTTTTACATCAAAGTTTAATATTCCATGAAAAAAGACATGTCTCTTAGATTTGAGCATGAGCCTTTTTGATATTTGTTTATAATGTAAACTATTCAACTCAATAAAAGCTGCATGAAATTAATTAATTACCGTTACTGCTTTGTTATCAGTGACGTATGTTGTTCATTCGAACTGTTAAAAGTTAGTGAGCTGGTCTAACAGAAGTTGATAAAATAATTGTATTTTTTGGTTTTTGGATGATTTTTTAGCTGGAATAGTTGTTTTTTTGAACCAAGAAAGCATCGACTCTGGGTCACGACAAAGCTCATGACCGTGGTGAGGTTCATTTAATTACATTGCTGTGAGACAGCGCAGACGCAGTTCCATTTCGTCTGCTGAAATGTTTGTAGGATAGCAGTGAGATCATTTCAATATCAAAGGCGCATGTTTGCTTAATTTGCATCAATCAGGGGAGGGTGGAAGCACATTTGGAGCTAAAAGGAGGTCCTTATCCCAATCAATCAAGACATGTTACCCTCGCAAAAGCACATAATAAAAAATGCACAAATATAACATCTCAAAAATATCCAATTATGACTTCTTTTTATCCCGTAGCACATGCCTCTACCGTTTTCATTATGTTGTGGCAGTAGAAGTGAAACACTATTTAATATTTAGTGATGAAACAGGCAAGAAACTCTCTCCTCTAACTTGTGGTACAGAAATAAAATTGAAGAGACGGGGAGACTCTCATGGAAATATGCTGAAAGTGTCAATGCTGCTGCTTGAAAAATGGCAAAACTGCTTATTTTCAGATTCAGCCACATCAAGCATTTTTTTTTTTCCTGGGCTGTTTGCATATTCATGGTCCGCGTGTTTTGAGAACCTGTCACTGAGCCTGTTATATAGCTCTCCCTGCCTTCCTGCTCAGGATGGCTTCGGAGGCAAAAAAAAACTAAACACTGCATCACACGTAACACTGTCCAGCGGACGCAGTCAGACAGTGAAACTGACAACCAATGGAGTCCGGCCTGGCAAATTAACTGGACATGATACACCGCTGGCAGAGGGGGTCACCTTCTGTCACTGGCTAAGAAGCCACACAAGCACGCTTAGAAAAGCACATACACACATCAAAAGCACAATGCATCCTCTTGCTGTGAAATAACCCATACAGTCTCACACGCAGTTACAAACCATCGCTTGCATCTTCCCACTTCCCTCCTTTGGCTGGGTCACATCCAGCAAAACCCCCGGCCTTGTGTTTGACCTGCCTCCCACCTCAGCTGCAGGAGAGCGAAGTGCAAGGAAGGAAAGGAGCTGGCGAGCGGAGCGGAGCTTCCCCTTTCTCAGACAGGAGCAACTATGGATTTCTGACTTAAACTTTAGCTCGTTAGAAGCTCAATATAATATTGAAATGCATGGGAATAATTCCCCTCCTGCATTGGCAGCTACCTTCATAAATCTGAAGGATTAATAAAACCGCCGGGTGAGTGTTTTTTCACCCCTATGAAAGTTCGCTCATCCCCTCGCGGCTCTGTCAAACAGCGTTGGAGTTCGATGGGAGCCATATCAGCACTCTTCTTGTTGAAATCATCCGACAACATTCTATGCGCATATGTTTTTGTGCATTTAGATATATATATATATATATATATATATATATATATATATATATATATATTTTTTTTTTTTTTTTTTTCCATGGAAAGATAGTATGGTGTAAGTGGTGGTGTGTGTATCAATCCAGCTCCCTCCTCCCACGCTCTGTGACTGCCGTGTTCCTCCTCCTCCAAAGCCTTCCTTCTGCTGCACAGCCTCTGTACACGGAGAGCTCCGCACGGTCCCCGTGGAATCTCCCGTGTCAGTACATTACCTTATAAGTGGAGGCATTGACTGTGGGGACTCTTTGATACACACTCAAATACAGTACAAACACAATTGATCTTCAGCGGAGCATCGGAGAGGAGAGGAGGGAGGGGGGGGGGGGGGGGGGGATGCTGAAGAAAGATCTACACACGTATAAGAGATCACACAGGCCTTCTTGTGGAATAAGAACTGTGTGCGCGAGAAGGAACAAAACGCTTCTTTGATAAGGATGTGACAAGGAGCAATCTTCCCCTGGAGCCAGGCGCCGATCGCGCTGAGCACTATCAGCGAGCTGAGAAAAGGCTGCGAGTACCGCGGTAAAAATGTGATGCTATCCTCGCCGCGCAGCCTCAATTATACATATCTTTATTTTATTTTTTTTTGCATGAGCAGATTTCCCCCTCAGGGATGCTAAAATAATGACTTCATTTTTTTGACAACATTTGCAGCTCAATTAAAAAGTGTTTATGTCAATCTCCCCCCCGTGTGGGCGCCGCCGGTTCACCGCGTACGCCGCGGTCGCGGGGGCGTTGTCATGCAGGCGCCATGAGGTGTCAGGGACCGGAGGTTGTCATGCGTGTACACAACTTCAGCACTGACTAAAATAAATGCCCGATCCAATCTTTGCACGTATTGGTGAGTTGGGAATCATATACTTGTTTTTATCTTTTTTTTCTGCGATAGGAAGAAAACACCAACACACAATTGAGCGACTGACTAATGAAGTCATCCCCCGTTTCTATTTAAGATTGTTGAAGAGCGGGACGTTTGGTCGGTTTAAATCAATTATTTTTTTTTCTTGGATTTGGGCGCGAGCTCAGAGAGCAGTCAAGGATATGTGTGGAATAAAAATAAATGAATTGACGTGTATTTGCTCTTAGTGAGAGGAGAGCCTTAATTAGAGTGATCACAGATGCCAAGACCGAACACTTCAAACAAAAGCAGCTCGTTCTTTCATACATGAACTAAAAAGAACCTTTAAAGATATTCTCTTTACAGACAAGACAACACAAATACTCAGAGAGAAAAAAAAGTAGAATTCTGTTGTCCAAACTGAACAATTAAAACCCGTTAGATCATTTGTAAGCGTAAAAGTAGAAGAATTTAGAAAATGACCAACTATATTATTTTGCTGTGATTGGGGTCTCCCCTTGCACCTCTGCTTACCCTGAAGCCTGACACCAACCTTAATGGTTGTTTTGCCGTTCATATTTAGATGAGTTGTGAACATAAACAAGTGAGTGAGTGAAAAGTCCTTCTTAGTCTATTTAAACCCTCCCCCGCCGGCAACCGTATTTACAAGGAAACGGTTATCATTTAGTCTCTGTTGCGGATCAAAATGTCAAGCTCCACAGAGAATGTGAGCAGTGCTGTTAGGGCCAAAAGTGCAGTTTTAGAGCCCCAGGATCTGAGAGAAAAAAAATGATTTGCAAATGCCCAAATATGTCTAATTGACCTGAAATATAGCCTGTGTGCAGGAACTGTTTGAAATCAATAGGAAGAGCGAGGAGAATATCCTTGAAGGAAACATTTCAGAGGATCACACTGCGTGCATCTCCGAGCGGCATTATCAAGTATGCAAGGATTATGAAAACAATCATGCAGTCATGAAAGGTCATGTGAATTAACATTGCAGTGTTTGCGGCGAATTAAGAGCGAGTGAGGAGCGGCGTGTCTTCACCTTGCAGACCAGCGAAAACAGGAGTAAACTACTGTAGATCATATGAGCATTCTGTGGAGGTGGAAGCCGTTTGTGAGTGAATTTACACATAATGTATTCCCTCAGTATTCCTCTATAGTCTGTGTTTAGTGGGGTGAATCAATAGGCCGTATTCCCGGCCTTGATTGGATTCGCAATTAGCTCGAGACAGTTGGGCATGTTGGATTCAACGCGGCCAACACCTGATCGCCTCCTCCTCCCCCCCCATCACATCCACCGCCACTCCGCGCCGTCCTCGCCGCGGCCTAGGTGCCTTGTCGGTATCGGCGAGGACGGGAAGGAAGTTGGTCCCGCGCGGCGGGCAGCCGGGCCGTGACAGCTCCGAGATGCTCTCTGACCTGAGAGGAAGGGAAAAACAACATCAATGGTAATTCCCCTTCAAACACATTAACTGGGATGAACTGGGTCCCAGCGAGCCCCTCTGAGTGGACTCGCATTGATCGCAGAAATCCATGAATAAATTTAGCACTAATTGATTTTTTTTTTTCCTCTTTAGAAAATAAATCTCTAATTCTGAGCAGAGGCAGTGAATGTAGCAGATTGTGCAACCACCTTCCTTTTTTGTTTTTTTCATCTGTAGGAAAATACATTTCGAGCCTTAATGAGGGACAAAAATATTTGCCGTCCTCTCACACCATCTGATCCAGGACGCCTGTTGTTTCAGTGCAGCCATAAAGTTTTATCGTTTTGCGACAAGAGTTACAAAAAAATAATAGTCTGTCTCGACCTCAGTTGCTGCACAAAAAAGAAGAAGCATTGTGGTGAGGATTGCTGGAGCAACAAGCCCAGAAATTAACCCATAAGCTCCTCTGGATTTCAGGTACCTTTTAATTGCTTTCTGTGGGGATTGAAGTTATAGCTGGACGGGAAACGTGTGTCACATGTGCATCTACAGAGCTCCGTACGCCTTCGCCCGGCCAGTTAGAAGAGTGATGCAATCAATTTCAGGAGAAAGCATTTACTAAATATTCCAGGCATATGTGTTGCTTCTGCATCGCGTTCACAAAGTAGAAGATGATGTTGAGAATGAAGACGAACTGCCATTAGCTTTATTCAAATCGATAGACGGAAAATGTGAGCATGTCTGTATTACAAAAGAAAATCACATTACTGGTATCGACTAAAAACAGAACTACGCTTTTCTCTATTTAGAAGAATATTGGATAGTTTACAAAAATAATCTACATTTAGAAAGTTTTCACAGGACCATAAAGTATAAGCGTCTCATTAAGCTATATTTTAATAGACAAGCTATCACGCCTAAAGACACTTATTTTAGTCAGAGTGGAAAAACTCTGGAGCGAGCCGTTTAATCAATGGATCCTGAAGTTCAGGTTGATCTTTTACTCAGATGTTACAGTTTTCTTTATTTTATTTCATCGGCCTTTTCCCTTTGATTTTCAATTTTCTTTTGCTCAAAGAGAACTCACGGCTTTGTAAAATATAAAATATCTTTTTGGATGGAAAAACGGATGCGTGTTTTTATCTCTGCTGTGTCCAAATCTGACTTTGAATGTAAATATTGTATCTATAAAAGACATCGATAATAATAATAATAATAATAAAGGTTAAAATTTGCACATTGTATATAATACATTTAGCGGTAAGTTGTCAGATGAAATAGTCACCACGCTTATTCTCGGTCATGATTGAGGAGTCTTGATTTGAGAAGTTGTAGATTCAGGTATCATACTGCCACCTACTGGTTGAGACCTTAGAGTCAGATGTTCACTCAGAACGCTCACGAGTTCCTCATTATTCAGTCATTTCAGGAAGGACAACCACTGCACCAATGACATCTATGGAAATGAAATATTACATTTGGTTTTACTTCAAATGAAGGGTAATATCGTCCGACATCTGCATTGACTCGAGGAGGAAATGTCCCATGGATGCCTGGACTAATCATCATGGGTGCTTTACAGATGTAGTTGTTCCATCAAGACTCCTCACTGACCTCAGTTGGGCAAAAAAAAAAAGTGTATGTGAAAAGTTCCCTTTTGTTTGATGGATGGGTTGTACGTATAATGGCTGGGCATTACCTCAGCAAATAAACCAGCCTTGACATTCCCTGCGCGGGAACATCTGGGACGCCCCAGAGACAGGATCAAAGGCCTTGCGCGTCCTTGGACTTTATCTGTGCCAAACATGCAGCGCAAGCTCTAGAACGGGTATCAAGCGCATTTCAGTCATCATCATCTGCACTTGCTGCGTTTGTCAGTAATCAGCAATTTTCTATTTAATTCGTTAGGAGTCATATTCCTCGGTGTTTTCGTCATGGTAACAGCGGGGCTGGGAGCAGCACAGCGCCGCTCGAAAACACGGTGAATACATTTCTGAGCTTATTACCCCGCAATAAAATAATATCTTTGTGTAAGAGTAAACTTGAATGTGATTTTGAAAATCAAGTACTACACTGATTGATCTTTTTCAGCACTTTCCAATTGACACGTCGGACTGTACCGCTCATCAACGCGGCTTTCATCTGCACTGCACTGTACTGTGGGGGCTGGAGGTGCTGCAACACAATCCACATTACGTGGGCCTTGTTTGGAGAGAGCCAGCCAACTGCATAACCTTAATTAGTCAAGCTGTATTCATTCAAGTGATCACAATGGCCTTCACAGTAGTGAAGAGAAGCATCTGTCACTAAAACTCAAATGATTTTTCAATCTTTCCACTCAGTGAAATACATTTACTGCATGTTTAACAGCATATAACATAATCTGATGATTATCCCGTGCCAAAGAATTGTAATTAAATCTTGTCTAGGCAAATATTTAATTTTTTTAACTTACAAATAGTATACAAAATTGTTTGAAAAAAACTTTTTTAAAAAGTAATAAATTGAAAGTCACAAGAATTGCTTGTTTTTTCCCCAAGAAAATGGGAATATATGTAATTTATAATCATCCACGTCAAATTCCTCTATGTGTAACATCTGTGGCAATGAATGGCTTCATATTCTAAAACAAAGAAAAAGACAGCAAATCTTCACTTTTAAGAGGCTCAAACCAAATATTTGTAATATTTTCCTTATTTAAAAACGTTTCAATTGCAGGATGATTAAAATGGTTTGCTATTTATTTTATGTTAATGGTCTAATCAATACATTTGTAAATGTTTTTTAGCAGAAATCTTGTCCACTTTAATGTACGTACATTCACAATGCATGAAAGCCCAGCGAATCTGCCTCGGCAAAAAAAGAAAAAAGGACAAGATGAGGTTTATCTGGGATTACTCGCTTTCCCAGGTGCATGAGTTTCATTGTGTTTGCCATTTCTAAATCTCCCCGAGGCTGTGCATCTGCTGCTCTCCAGCCTGCACAACTGGGAGAGAGGGAGGTGGGGGAGCAGGATGTCACTTTTATGAACCGGCAGTGGTGGAGAGTTGGGGAAATGACGCAAACAAGCCGTGGTGGTGAGGCAGGGCCTTTGGAAGGGCAGGTTGCAGGGATCGCCTGCACCTCGGCAGATGTGCCTCGGTGTCACTCCACATGCGCGGCCGAATGAATCACCCGGACAGATGTTTAACGTCAAGGCCGGGCTGTCACGCCGGCCAAGACACGCACGTGCACCGACCAGCCGGTGCAAAGACACGCATGCACGCAGTACAAATTATCACTACATCAGGATGTGGCTCCGCGAGGGATCAGACGACCACGTTCACCTCGATGTGACTTTGACGACAAAAAAAGCAGAAATACGGATTGGACTAAACCTAGAGACATTCTTTTGTAAAAGTGAAATAAATACACACAATGCGCTGACAAAAATACAGTTCTGCTCAAACTCACTGAGCCTTATGAAATGTTTCTACAGAATAATGTATTTTCAGACACTATTTGATCTGTGTCTTGTAGCATTCTGACACAACCTGTCAATATTGAAAGATTTTTTAGAAAACTCCACCAGCATCCTCCCACACAATTCTTTTCTTTTGTGGGACCTTTCATGACAGTATAAAGATATTTTGTCAAGGCAAATTTCCACCGACATACTACACACTGATGGGGTTTTATTCTAGATGTTTTGGGGTTTGTTTTAAAGTTGTTTTAAGGTGGGTATGAGGAATAAAAC
The DNA here is from genome assembly GCF_964276395.1 of Gasterosteus aculeatus. Lineage (NCBI taxonomy): Eukaryota > Metazoa > Chordata > Actinopteri > Perciformes > Gasterosteidae > Gasterosteus > Gasterosteus aculeatus. Next base: position 15,791,430 of record NC_135696.1, on the reverse strand, counting down.
TGCAGACATTATAAAGCAGATGCTTTCCACATTTGTAGTGTCGCACTGCCATGTTGTAACAAACACATTTTATGGACGAATGGCACGGTTAGGGTTAATTCAGACTACGTATTTAATTCCAAAACATTCGCAATTAATTCATACATTTCTACGTAGCCCACTGTCCTTTAAGGTGAACAGCGACAATAAAAGGCTGGACAGATTTTCTCGGAAAATTAAACAATTTTGTGCGTGCCTCGGTACCAAGAATGTTGACAATCGCTGCAATAGAATAGAGCAATTGAAGGTAGGGAGCTTTTAAGAAAGTGTGGCTGGATCTTTGAGAACATTCTTTAGGCCCTTTTTCCCTCTTTTGGAGAAAACCCAGGCAGATAAAAGGAAACACTCGGGTGGATTAAAGTGTTCAGAATGCATCAGCATCAAACCACTAGAGTTTTTGCCCTCTACATTTTTCAAACACAGTCAATAGATCTAAATATTTTACTGTGCCCTGGCCGATTTATTGTTTGATGTTTAAAAACTACTGGGGAATGAAAGAAAATTCATTAAAGAAGATGGCCCCAGAAAGAGGCCCGGCGATCAGCTTTGAAAGTCTAGTTTAACTGCTATATTGATCATTCTCTTTCTTCTGTGACAAAGGCCACCAGGGACGCTGGAGGTGTCGGTGGATGAAGGCGCGCTGCCAATAACACCAGACGTGTGTGTGTGTGTGTGTGTGTGTGCGTGCGCACTGAAGGTGAAGCTGGGAATAACACTACGTACGTGGGGGAAAAAAATCCAATAACTCAAAAATGACCAAACAACATCACGTTTTTGGGGATTTCTTGCTGGTCAAACGCGGTGCGGTTCAGGCGAAGCAACATGCGCCCGGGAGAGGAGAGCACAATATTTGGGAACTTAATTATATAGCTTTGGGGGGGGGAGCCGGTGATGGAAATATCAAGACAAGTGTTTCTCGGTTTCATTGCGCATCCCTAAATTCATTGAAGGACGGTAATCTGTCTCAGGAAATTGTGTGCGTTGTGTGTCACAAAGCAGAAGCAGCTCTGCCATTATTGACTATTCGTCTGAACAATGTCAATAGTCAATTTACAAATTAAAAAGGGTATAGCACTAGCGTATTGGCGTCAATCAACCCAATTTAACAAAATAGTCGGCTTTTTAGGTCAGGCATATGAGACGCAACTGGGTTTTGCACAAAATTACCCCAATCAGAAAACGGAACGAGTGTTTTTTTGGCACCGCTGTGACTAGAAAACATGGCGAGTCTAAATGAAAATGCACGTCTCCTTTTTCCGACCATCAGTTACTGATTTACAACGCATCTGTTTTCCTGCTGCGGCTGTAGCTCTGATCACAATGTCTGTGTGTCTCAGTGCAGCAACAACTGCTGTAAGACCAGAACACCCACCATCTAACCCGACGCAACCACTGATGTCCACCTAATGGGTTGGTTTCTCCACTTGCGTTTGCTGACCGCTGTATTCAACAGTGTTTATCTCAATCCCACTCTTTCTATCTCTCGCGTTTGTCTTTCTCCCATGAACATCTGTGCCTTCCTCGGCCTTATCAAGCGTGATGTTATTGAGTGGGATTGCAACTCTGCAGCTGAATCAGCACCTCGGTAAATACGGAGTAAATAAATACATTGACCCGAGGTGGCGCAGGTCCTTACATTCAAATGGAAGTTCCTTCCATGGCACAAGTAGGGACTAAATACAGAGCAGGAATGTCAATTTCTCTATCATTAGTAACATTTTTTTCACAGCCAAAGTACGCCAGCAAACAACACTATTTAAAGATGTAGTTAACTTTTGTCTGCTGGAGCACAGCATGAAGTCGCTCACCTTCAAAGCGGAGCCCCATTCCTCCGGTCCCTTCCCTCCCCCTCCCAGGTGAACACTGTTGGCTGTGATTAGCACTGTTAGCATGTTAGCTGCGAGCAGCCTGCTAAGCCATTGACATGTTGTGAGAGCTATTGATAGGCATAGAAAGGCTCCTTATAATTTAGTACCAAATTGGTCAAGAGCGCAACGCATTCATTCGTATTAGTTCATCAACAGGAGCGGTGCTTGGGTCTTTTCTTTTGCCTTCACAAACTTAACAAACAAAACTAAACCATAATTAGTTGCCAACTCTGACTGGTATTCATTCACACCCTCAACTGTTCCAACTCCCCTACCTTCCCATCCCTTTTTACCGCTTTAATCAGAGAAATTTATCAGAACTACTCAAAGTTTTGGACGGTGAAAATATTGAAACAAAAACCACAACACGCAAAATGTACCATGTACAGACCCGAATTAAATAATTGACTGTGTGCTTTTCATACTGTATTTTACTCATACTACGGTGCCCTGATTTGTTTAAAGTTCCAATTAGATTAAGAAGCATGCACTGTATGGCCCATTTTCAAATAATTCAAGTAAAATTCACAGTGAATAATATTTGAAAATATCCATCCTCACTCTGTCCTTCCGTCCCAGTGTGTAACTCTCCTCTGACAAAGACACAGCAGGAGGGGAGACGTGATGTCATCTCTTTTTATTGACCGACACGTCTGATGAGGGCCCGTCCTCCACTTTGGCAGCAGGCAAGCGTGCGGCGGTGGCGCCCACCAGGGCGCGAGGAGGGGACGGCGTGGCCGTCCTTCATAGATATTCCGTGCAGGGCTTTACCCTCAGCTGCCCCGTCAAGGTCTGTGTGTGAGCCCCTCCGCGGAGGAGGCTGAGACAGGGTCATGGATGACACCCGCCTCTCTGCCAAACGTGACAGCACAGCTGGGCCGCTTAATGACAGACGGGGGCCGGCCCAGGCGCACACCTGCCCGTCCCGAGCGAGGCGGGCGACCTCACGGGGAGAAAAAGGAGACGCTGCCACGTTCGATGGGCAGATGTTCTGGAGGGGAGGCGGCGGAGACAGCTGCACCGCGGGGACCCCTCAGCTTCTCTCCGGTAATTGAAAATCATGTAAAAGGTCAATAGCGTGATACTGGCCGTCCCTCTCTGCAAGTTGTTCCTTTCAGCCAGAACATGACAAAGACAACACCGACTGGATGACAGCTTCTGCCGCAATTACTGCCCATTTAGCTATGAATGTCCATGTAATGACGAGATCTGTAAACATTCCCAGGGAATAAATCTCCATATACAAAAGAGGTGTGGGCCATCTGTTGGAGGCCATGGATGGGGATCCCAGAAAGAAACCTAATCATTGGGTACATTACACAGACACTGTTATGACATTTGGACTCCAAATGAAGGAGGACTGTAAGTGGGGGATGTAAATAAAATCTCATTTCAAACAGCATTTGCTGAACGGCAGGCCGGCAGCGCCTGTGTGAAGGGTCCACTGAGGTACACGGGGGGTCAGTGCCTGTCCGGAACATCAGCAGATAGGGACCCTTATTCTGGGTTTCACTCTGATGAGAAGTGACGAGGTTCTAACCTCCACAGAATCGCTCTCTTGCTTGTGGCGGCCTTAAACGGAACCAGCTAAAGGAACTGTCACACACCATCAGCCTCTCCAGAATTCGGCAGAGATTTGTAAAACGTCATGGAGAGATTGACAATCAAAATAGACGACGGCCACTCATCACGTACCACGAAACAGGGAAAGAAGATCTATTTTAGCCGCTTTCGCAAGAAGGATGACGTTTGACTTAAAGTAATAAAACCGTGGCCATATATTTGAGAGGTTTTATGGGAACTGGAGATGGTACAAAAGTGTGTGTCAGATTTGGACGGAAGAATGTGACATCTCATCCCACTTATATTTCAATAATTCAAGATTGAAAAAGTTGTTACTTTTAATGAGGAACATGTTAGGGCTCACCCACAAACATGTGGCTTTGAGGGAACTCTAATGAAAACAAGTGCTGCGACTTGAGCAACAGCACAAACAGGAAGGAAACAATATATTCTATAAACTCCCCCAAATGAGAATGTTATCAATAACACTTGTGTCTGGAGGAAAAACAAAATGAAGCTCTTCGAGACGCATGTTTCTCATTTCCAATGACCAAAGCCCTTTGCCAATAACAATATATTTCCCGCAATCACAATCAAAACCACACAGCCTTGGCACTGCACTTTGTCCCAAATTATGTTTTGATTCTGACCGAATGCAACAGCTCCCCGTCTGGTGCGGTTTTCTCTCACTGTCCGTTTTATCATCCAGAACCAAATGCCAAGGGAAGCGGTTTCCACTGCAGATGTGTAGTAACATATCGGAATCGTTGGACGCTGCGGATCCTCGTCAAGGAAACAACGACTGTGGGTGTGACCGTTTGCTCAGGTATTTTTACTATTCAATTGTTTAATGTAGCGCGGTGTGAAAATCCTGCTTAAAAGTTCTACTTAAATCAAATTTCAAAAGTATTACTTTTGTGTGCATTGATTTAATGTTGCAGGTGGAGATGGTGGCGCTAATTTTCATTACTTACTATAATCAGTAATTAAGCTATAAACAGGGGGGGGTCACATCTTCACCACCCACCCTAAAAATATAAACATTTTAGTGATATGTAATTATTTTATAAATAACACTTTCTTATATAGTTTGTATATTATGATGCAATTGATTTAAAAAAAAAAGAAAGGAACAAAACTTATTTGCGGGGGTGGTGGGGGGGTCTGCAGGGGGTGCGGTTGGGGGGTCATGACAGAAAGTTTGGGAACCACTGCATTAGTTGATTTTGTATGTTGTACTTAGAATCTGCAAAGTAGTAAAAAAACAGTATTTCCCTTGGAGATGCAGTCGATTAGATGGCTGACATAAAATGGAAACGATTAAGTACACAAACCTCAAAATTGTACTTAAGTACAGTGAACTTGACAATCCTGAATTTACTTAGTTATATCCAACCACTGCTGGAACAAGCAAACGTATTTCTTTTCTTAGATACAGCCTCTTTATTTTGCTTTAAAACCAGATTGATGCTTTTAACATACTTTCACAGAATCCTGTGGGGAAACACTGCAGAACTTCCGAGAAACAAACACTATCCGCTCAGCAAACCTAATGGAACCCTGTGTTCACGTGTATGAACTCTGTGCTTTAACAAATTGATTATAAAGATATGAATCTAATGTAACGACGAGGCAACAAAAGAATAGTGTCACCGGAGCTGCGACGTGCTTCACGTTGGGTGTGTTGTTGCCATGGACACGCCGCGTTTCACCACATAGTTCCAGGTGAATATACGACGACTGAGAACATGATGAATATTACATTTGATGTTTGCCAAAAGATACCTCTTGGCAAACAAAAATGATGAGTGTGATTGGGTTTGTGGGCATATCCCATTTTGAGTTTAATTGTGCAACTGCATGTGTGTAGCACACCACGATGCACATTTCAAAGGCGAGACAGCTCCTGGGCTTGCTGGACTTTTGCTTGTTATCAGGAGCTGAGAGTGAAATGGAGAGAATTGATCTTTTGTCTACTGGAGGTGCACTCCCTTGGGCTGGGCCGCTCGCTTGCTCACCTCGCTTGGCTGCCATGCAGAGGGCTCTCTTTCTCATCCTCACCCCCCCCCCTCCCCACCACCACCACCAGCATCTCCTCACCCCCTCTCATGCGCTCCCTCTCCCTGCATGGCGGCTGCCTCTCCTCCAGCTGACACTTGTCCTGCCGTAACTGGGAGAGATGTGCGCTGAGCTGCTGACACCAGGATTGATCTTCTTCCTTTTCCCCATAAGCTCCTTATCAAGCTTCTGGAGACTGCAGGAGACAAAATGGGCAGAGGGGGAAGGAGGGAGAATATTGTCAACTCCCATCCTCGGTTCAAACTAACAGTGTTTAGTGCGGCGAAGGAATAGAGAGAACAAAGTTGACAGTTTTATTGGTAGTGGTAGAGGGAAGTTTACTCTTTTTGCTAAATTGTTGCTTGAAGTGTCACGCCGCCAACAACTAGATTTCCTAATGCTACGAACTGTTTTATAGTTGTTTTTCATGCACAAGCCTCAATGGTAAACCATTTCCTGAAGCTGAGAAGTAGTAGTATTAAAAAAAGAGTATAGTTTAAGCAGCATATTTCTGTAAATAGACCATAACACCATAATCTTAGAACCAAAATCCTGAGCAGTGAGTGAGTGCTGCCCAGATGTGAGTCTGAGTCACAATATTAAATGAATGTGCACACGGCATGATTTTGAGGGCACACTTGCAGCATAATGTAATGTTGAAGCATGCACAGTAACTGTATACATCACAGTATAAATTTGTTTTCGCTAAACTGTCCATTGAAACCTTAATGAAGGGGCAGAGCAACCATCCGAAAGCTCTAAATGCTCAATTTACTCAGTTATCGTGATTTGAACGGGTTGTTTTCAGCACAGACGCAGTTCAAATGAATGCAAAAACAGATTATATATTTTATTTTATATTAAAATGCTTGAAGTTATGACGTCATCAAGATGGGTTCAAATAATCTTTTACAATTGAGCGTTGACAGGAATGCAGTTTTTTGAAGATGTTTACAAAGCAATTGAAAATAGATATTTTAGGAGATATAAAGGGGGGAATTTAAGCGTTGTTTAACCACTTAATACCAGCTCAAAGCAGCTTATAGAATATAATTAAACCTAATGACAAAATGGGTTTTTAAACAGGAAAATTGGGTTTTGTTTGCAGAGCCGAGCTAAACTATAAAATGATAGATAACATAGATTGAAACCCTGGCCCAACAAAAAATATGATTTCACCTCAAAATAAAAAACTGTAGTTTTAAGAAAGACAATCAACACTTGGATCAAACATTGTGGGCAGCCGTGCAGTAAAGACTATAAAGGCAGTAAAGGCTGTAAAGGCTGTAAAGGCAGTAAAGGCTGTAAAGGCTGTAAAGGCAGTAAAGGCTGTAAAGGCAGTAAAGGCAGTAAAGGCAGTAAAGGCTGTAAAGACTGTAAAGGCAGTAAAGGCTGTAAAGGCTGTAAAGGCAGTAAAGGCAGTAAAGGCTGTAAAGGCTGTAAAGGCAGTAAAGGCTGTAAAGGCAGTAAAGGCAGTAAAGGCAGTAAAGACTGTAAAGGCAGTAAAGGCTGTAAAGGCAGTAAAGGCAGTAAAGGCAGTAAAGGCAGTAAAGGCAGTAATGGCAGTAAAGACTGTAAAGGCAGTAAAGGCAGTAAAGGCAGTAAAGGCAGTAAAGGCAGTAATGGCAGTAAAGGCTGTAAAGGCGGTAAAGGCAGTAAAGGCTGTAAAGGCAGTAATGGCAGTAAAGGCTGTAAAGGCTGTAAAGACTATAAAGACTGTAAAGGCAGTAAAGGCTGTAAAGGCGGTAAAGGCTGTAAAGGCTGTAAGGACTATAAAGACTGTAAAGGCAGTAAAGGCAGTAAAGGCTGTAAAGACTATAAAGACTGTAAAGGCTGTAAAGGCTGTAAAGACTGTAAAGGCTGTAAAGGCGGTAAAGGCTGTAAAGGCTGTAAAGGCAGTAAAGGCTGTAAAGGCTGTAAAGACTATAAAGACTGTAAAGGCTGTAAAGGCTGTAAAGACTGTAAAGGCTGTAAAGGCGGTAAAGGCGGTAAAGGCTGTAAAGGCTGTAAAGGCAGTAAAGGCTGTAAAGACTGTAAAGGCTGTAAAGGCGGTAAAGGCTGTAAAGGCTGTAAAGGCAGTAAAGGCTGGTCTCAGTGGCTCGAGTGGACTTCTGTTGTGATTTTAAGTTCAGGCACCGGGGTGAATTTGACTGGGGATCTTTACAGTTATTATTGTGTGTTATTGGCATCGCAGGGAGGGGAGGCCTGGGAGGAGAGAAGAGGGGGGGGGGGGGGGGGGGGTCTAGCAGCAAACATGATAATTTGCGAGTTAGCCAATTTCAGGAGGCTGGATGGCCCGATACCCTTGGTAAGCATCCGGGAGCAGAGGAGACCAGTGTGGAGCGGGCCTGAGCCGTGCAGAAGGAAGATGAATCAAGTTTAATAACAAAGGGTTCTAATTGCCCCCCCCCCCTGCACCCCTACCTCGGAGCTGAACTCTAATTACGGTGAGAACACAGTGCACTGTCACCCAATATTAAGTTGTTGAAGAGCGGGACGAGCTAATCAATAAACACTTTAGTTGTGGGGGGGGGGGGGGGGGGTCGTAGGCGGGGAGGGGGCAGAGAAAAAAAGAGAATGAAATAAAAGTAAGATGCCCCTTCCATTCAGTGGGAACCAGCACAGCACCCAAAGCCCTCCTGGCTCATGAGAACACCGCTGGGATGGTCCAAGAATGATTGCAGAGCAATAATCCTAGGCGCCCCCCCCCCCCCCCCCCCCCACCCCCCAACACACACATACACTTGCACGTCCATGTGAACATGCAGCACATTCTAGAGCCCCCCCCCCCCCCCCCCCCCCCCACCATCCTTCCCCGTGGGCTGCCTGAGCACCCGTGCGTCTGAGAGGAAAGGTGAACACGGTCACCCTAATTACAGGGGTCCCAGCTCTCTCACACACTTACACACACTCGCCAGGCATAGCTAAAGACAGGCCAATTAGGGCGAGAGCGAGATAAGGGAAGTTTTATTTGTATACTAATTAAGCCCCTGATGAAATTCAAAAGGGAGGTGGTGAAGGGGATTGGAGGGGGGGGAGTTGGAGCGGACGGGTAATTGTGTGTTGGAGAAAAGGTTGCTTTAGGTGCGGTTATCTGAGAAGCGCAGCCTTGAGATAGTTGCCCCCTAATCCCACGCTGAGCCCCGGCACCGCGCCGCAAGGTCTCTCATAATTTGATCTGTTACATACGAAGTGGCGAGCTCTGACAGCGGGATCATCAGCAGCGTTTATTGTCCATTTGGTTCTTGTTTCGGCTTAACATGAAAGAAGTCGTCGCGCCTGAGAGACCGTTTTTTGCTCGACTTTGAGTTAAGGAAAATCTCAAGGCGGTGTGGATGGACTGCTAGTTCAGGTGTTCAATCTATTCAACAATTGGCCGGCAATTATTTTAGGTTATAGTCACTGAGCACCACGGTTAAAGGAGCTAAAATGTTCATTTTGAATTCTCCTTAATAAGAGTTGATTTCTGTGGACAGTACAGGGGTGTACTAATCAAATGAATATAGCTCTGCTCCATTCAAATGCCCCCTTGCACAATCTTAGTGAACCAGCATGCAAAATACCAGATCCGAAAACAAAAGGATCCCGCTCGAATGGAATTCAGCCATCGTTAGCTTATTATGTGTGGTTTCCTGCTATGAATGGCAAAATGAATAATCACAAAAACTACATAATAATAAACTACATGTAATTAAATTCAATAAAAGATATGCGGCAAAGGGAGCAAGATGTCCTTGATTAACCCTTCTTCTTCAACCATCTTGAGACGTCATTATCAACAGTCAATCTTGAAGCACTTCTGTAAAGATCAACCTGGCGTTCAGCGGCTTCGTCTGAAGCGACGCTTCATCCTTTATTAGCGATAAGCTTCACAAAGACCCCCTGTAATGTGTTGTCACAGTAAGTCATGTTGGGTTGGGTATCAAAGTGGGGGCCCCACAGAGCTTTAGCAGAGCTCCCTCTTCATTTGCCTCAAAAAGAAGTTCACATGCGGCAAGATCTTCAAAAAGTAAAGCAATCTGGATGATTTGACAGTTCACAGCAGGTGGCCGTGTTTCTCATTTCTAAGACCAATTCGTCGCTGTTTCTGCACCATTTTTGCAAAGTTTGCTGCTTCAGATTTAATTTGCCAACCAGCTTGTGAAAATATGAATAATGTAGACATTCAAGCTGAGTGATAAAGGGAATGAGATATGACCCTAATCAGTGAATTAAAGCCACTTACACTCACGTGAATGCATTTTTTACACTTATGTTCAGGCAAACCACATTTGTAAACAACAGAGTTTTAAGTTATGGTCTCGGCGGAGATTACAATTGAGTGAATGTGTGTTAAAATGGATTTTGATGATGACATAACTTTCACATCCTGCTATCAAGTGAAGTGCATTTTGAATTTGAAGGCATCATTTAGACTTCATACCATGGTCCAGCTAGAAAAATAGTTTACTTCCCTCTGGATCTCTATTGACTCTCAATAGTCCAATTAGTTAAAGAAAATTTGGATCAACTTTCCGAAGACAGATCGCACAAAAAAAGATTCATTAGAGTGATAACATTTAGCCATGACCATCACTTGTCAGAAACAGGCATTGGGGGAGGATGAATAATTCACTTGAGTTAAACCCATTAAGAATATCCGTGCGGACATTTTTTTATGTTAAAGACCGTGTATGATCTTAGGCTGCTTTTAAACTATATCTGGCTGTACTTATGGCGTCCGCTTTCCCCTGAAGCAACAAATACCAACTGGGTTTTAGGTTATTCTGTTGGAATTTACGGTACAGAGGTCGTCACTGCGGAGTTGGCGTGCTCCTTATCGGCATTTGAATCAGAATGAAAAATACAAATGCTGAAATGTCAAATTACTCAGTTAATATATTTACATGCCTTCATAGCTCTTACCGTCAAATGACTTTGAGTCATCAGCTCAGAACTTTGAATAATATCTTACTTTTACCTTAAAAGTGTATTAACTTGATTGAAAAACAACCATGTGAGAATTGCCACTTTCTGCTTTCTTATTAATTCATATGAAATTAATGTTGTTTACTGATTTTCTGCAAACACATCAGTCCAATCTTCATCCATCTGATAGGTTTCCCCTCTTGAATTTCACACAAATATTTGGAGGTGATGCAAACCCCAGCAACAACCACAGGGTTAAAAGAGGGTTGTGAGATCTGTGGTAAAAACAAATCACCAGTGGAGTACTCCGCTGTGAGCGCCAGACAGAGAGCGGGCATGTGATCGTTTCAATGAAAAGCAACTCAACGCGGTGCTTGTCATGGATCGCAAATAAAACAACATCTAGCGATCGCCTCCCACATGCAGAAGAGCTGTCAGAGCTTTTGCCCGGTGGTCACAGCACTTTACAAGGCTTGAGACAGAGGCTCACCTGCTTCCTGGGCCCCGGCTCTTTCTCCCAACTACCAACTTTCGCCTATCTGGAGTGTACATTTAGGTTACATCTCGGAGCCTCCACGAACAGCCCCCTATAATTGCCCGCTTGTCGATCACGTAGTTGTGGAATCGGTCCTTGTATGTTGCCATTTTCCCGGCTCTGCGATGGATCCGACAGAGATTAAAACCTGACAGCGCCGCGGCTTGTGACCTCACGCTAAGTCCTCCAGCGGTTATTAGCCAGGGGCCGCTAAGGAGAGCTCTGGAGACCTTCCCACACAAGAGCCAGCGACAGGCCCTGCACAGTAAAAACTGCAAGCCGAGCACAATAAAGATAATTAGCAGTGAGACCACTAGCCGCCCGTAGTCCCACCACCACCACCACCACCACCACCACCAGCCCTGTATCCCCTTGATATCTCACCCGCTTCATCCTCAAACTGTGCTTAACTCCTCCGCTCCAGCTCCCCTCCTCCATTTAACCATGTTCAGTATCTGTCAGTCCAATAAGCATCTGAGGGGTAATGTCTCCAGCTAGTGGAGCAGGGGTGGTTCAACAATGACTGTTAAAGGAATTGTTGGACATTTTGTATAGACGGCACATTTGTTTTAATGCTGAGGGTTGGATGAAAGGATGGCGACCACTCTCATATCTGTTTACTTTTTTAATTTAAACCTCCTTATTTCTTTCATTTCGGATCCTGTTGAATGTTTTTCATTCATGATGTAGATTGTTGCTGCTCTTTGTCTATGTAACATGTAAATTCCCTGCTGGGATCAAGAAAATCGTCTTAAATGCAGAAGCTTAGAACAAAGACAGGAAAACCACAACTTGTTTTTGCACAGATTGAACAAACCAGTCAGGTAGATGGAGTTTCTTTTCTTTGGACGTATAGACAGGATAGCCGTTTCCTGCTTGTCTTTACGCTAAACTAAGCTAAGCTAAGCTAACCACTCACTTGCTGTTAATTCGTAATTACAGGACATACAAGGAGCTGTATCAATCTTCCTCATCCACCACCTGCCAACAGAGCACAGAAGTGAATATCCCGGAACTGTCAAACTAAGCTAAACGATAAAACAATGTGAAACATTACGCATTAAGCCTTCGTTCCTGAGTTCCAGGCCTCACTCACCTCACCTCAGTCTGAGCTTTGTACGAAGCACAGAATAAAATCTGTATTAAAAAAAAAAAACCGCAAGGTCGTCTTGTGTTTATCAACCCATTACTGGACCCACGGCACTCCACCATTATCCCAGCCCTTCAGCCGTGTTACCTCTGTCTGAAAACAAGGTGGTGTAATTTAGAATGCATTTCAGGGCAATTAAAATTTCTCAGGCACAATTACTTATTCCCCCGGTGGGGCTGCCTCAATCAGTCTATGTGTGTAATGGGTTTACGGCCTTGACGCGGCAAACATGTCCTGCCTATCTGCCTCGTGCTCTTCTCAAGGCTGTGGTTATTAATTGTGGCTAAAGTTGATAAATAAAATCACCAGTGCTCTTAATGCTAATTAGTGTTTGAGATAATATTTATGATTTCATAAGCACATATTTCTCCAAAGGCTCAGGCATTGTGCCCCCTATCCATCGGTCATAGGCTGTCTAGGATGTAATCTATCTTTGGGGAAAGGAGAGGCCGAAAGAGGGGCCAGAGGAAACAAAGGCAGTAAATACTAATAGTACTTAGTGGGTACTTTGGGAGCAGGAGTATTTCAGGCTACTTATTGAGCTGGCCTACTAAAGAAAAGATAGAACGGAATATATGATAAATTAATTGCATCTGGATTAACCAATATTTGAAGCAGCATATAGTATTTTCGGTTGAGAGCGGTTCGGACTCTGCAGTTCCCTTGAGGTTTGTCTTCAAGCTCATTATTTTGTTTTTTAAGACCACAATTGGTTCTGATTTGGTTCAATCTCACTGCTCTGGTCAGTGCTGTTTGCCAAAGCAATGGCTCATTTTTTGCAAAGAAAATGCTGCAAATAACTAGGTGGGAGAGATAAAGGAGCAATTTAGCAGCTAAAGTGCCAGATGTTTACTTAAGGACTTAATAGAGACGAAAACATGTCTTTCTGGTAGCCAGAAAGACAACGTACTATGAAACCGGAACCTTCTGGTTCTGTTATACGCTCGAGTCGAGCAGCTTCAGGAAGTTCGGACATTCGGTTAAAACAGCAAGTAGAAGACTGCAGAGATTATACAGCTAGTTAATCTAGAAAAGTTATTTGAGACAAAATGCTTTATACGTATGAATGAAAGCAAGTTACAATACTCTACCAATGCTGTTGCTTAGCTGGTATATTTCACATGCATATTCAGAATCTGTAGGCGATAGCACAAGAATTTGATTTTGTAGTTTGAAGTGTGAATTTGGTTAAACTGTCAGTCTTGATAGGCAATAGGGGAGAAATGTGTGGCCTGAAATGCATTGTGGGAACACAGTCTGATAGGGGCTGGACGTACTAATGCAAATATTCCTGCAACGGCTGGATGTATGAATTGGCAACTATTTGCTCATATGTCTCGGCAACAACGAAATGACATATAAACAAGTTCATGTCGTGTTTTGGCCAGTTTTTGTTTCCAAAAATGATAAATTGTGACTTTAAACAAGCGTGGAGTAATTTATTTTTTCTAAAAATACACAGATGAGACTTAAAGTTATTTGTATCTATTTTCTTTTTCATTCACGGAGCAGCTTGGTCTGGTTTGATCCGTTGTGGTTTTCCAGCACTTTGTAGCCTGCAGTGTGCTGCTGAGATGATCTTGACAGGAACCGCTTCCTCTCACTTGCGCGGCGCACAGACGTTGAGAAGCACTTCAGCTACTTTCTAACATCACAACATGCTGGTGCCAGTGGCTCACTGGTCCGACTATTGATCCGAGTCACCACATCAAGGGGAGCATCAGTGCTGCACAGTCCATTGTGGGACCTCATCCTTAAAAGAGCCGAGCTGTCCACAGCTCTAGGCGATGCCCGAAAGAGTGACAAGTGCTGAAACCACTTCAAGGCGCCTAACGGTGCCCTCAGCCCTTTCTAGTCGCCGCTTCAAAGCCGAAAGCAGCCTCTGGCAGTTCACCCCCTCCTCTCCCTTCTCTCCCTCCCTCCCTCCCTCCCTCCCTCCCTCTCCACGGTCCTCTGGGGTAGCTGGTCCTCTTCTCCTCTCCCAGGGCCGTCAATGTCAAAGCATGAGTGAGTCCAGTCAAAGCTATCGTCGCCCCCCCCCCCCTTCAACACGCACACACTTGTTTTGTTCCCCCCCCCTTGCCCCTTTCTCCCTTTAAGTTTTTCTCTTTCCCTCTGATGCACAGGTCCCCTCCCCTCTGCATGACTGGCCCTCACTGACAAGTGGAAATCACAGAGATCCTGCTGGCAAAAGATGGAGAGTGGAGAAGACTTCAGAGACGTGTACCCTACAGCTATCAGTGTCCTGAACTCCAGAATGAAGACACCAGGCACATCTTCTCTGCTACATGCTGCAACAACCGAGATCATGCTCACCAAAAAATTTAAAGGAGGGGGGGGGGGTCACTTTTTTTTTTAACTTTCGAACATAAATAAAGGATAGAAAAGATGGGAGAGAGGGAGGTTTACTTTGCCAAAAGGGACCTTGGGTTTTGCCCTGTGGGCATGGCAGCTTTCATTTTCCTCTTTCCTCCTTTCATATTCCCAGTCGGTTTCCGGAGTTATGATTGAGTTTCACATATTGGAGTTATATCTGGCAGCCAGACTTGTTTATCTGCTGGGGCTGATAACTGCACCGGCCTGAGTATGAAGCAGAAAGCAAGGGGAGGGAGTAAGAGAGTGGGAGGGAGATACAGACAGAAAGACCACTCATATATTCTCACCTCCTCTAGTCTTTTCTCATTGATTTAGCGTGTCTTCATCAACAGTCTGACCCAGGTGCAGCTTTTTTTCTTTATCGCACTCTCCAGCTTAGACCTCTGGCGCGGACTCGGCGGGAGCACCCGTCTAGCGCGCGTCAGTCAAAGCAGCTGGAAGTGGAGTAAACAGGACCCGGGACATAATTTATCAGGACATGGACACAATATTAAAAATGTTGCATGGATTTGTTATCAAAAATCTGTTGTTGTGGAGATTGAAAAAGTTAGACTTAATAATATACTGTCTCTCAGGTATCCAGTTATTGCTAATGTGATTTAAACAGATATTACTCAAGTCGAGGGGCCAGAGGGAAGAATTTAGGCTATTAACACTATAGCGAAGTTATGGATGACAGAGGGCAACGCACAATTTTGCTCAGTTATAATCTCACTAAAACTTCAGTGTCACAACACCTTGGAGACAGAGCCTGTCAAGGACTGGCTGTGGACTCCAGTGGAAAGGAAAATGAGACAAAGAGATTTCGGGAGAGGTCGAGAGAGGGGGAGACAGAGCAAAGAGAGGACTGAGGGAAAGCGAAAGAGAGAGAGCAAGCAGTGCTTGCTGGACCCTGACTGCGTGCGAGGCCTCAATTATTCATGCGGCAGTGCACATGTCAAGAGCCCACAGACAAGCACAACAGCAAGGCCGAGCGCAAATCAAACAGCGCATCCGTGGGCAATGCCCACAATGCACCTGGAGGAACACACCTCGGTGCATTTCTCTGTTGTTCTTGGATAAACAGAGAACAAGGCTACCTGAGCACTGCCTGATTCTCCTCAAGAGCCAAGAGCTCCTGGAATAGTCTTTCTTTGTTTTTTTGGTTTTTTTTAATATTTACTTGCGTCTTTTTTGGCAGAGGTGTTGGTGCCAGTGGGTTCCTTCTTTTCATGGCTCATTAGCACCGTTTCGTTCACTTTATTTCTCTGAACTAGCTATTATGTCCTCTGTGTTGCCTCTCTTTGCTGGTCCCCAACATGTCTACATTAACTACTGCCGAGGTTTGTCTCCTCAATTGCTGGAGGTTAGCGGATGGCTGCAAACTTCCATTCTCATCTTGTCTATCGACCAGCACCTTGCTGTTTTTTCCTATTTTTGCTCTCTTTATACTCCCGAGCCTGTTCCCGACACATTTCTTTCTCAATATTACAAAAAAAGACATGCAGCACATAAATTGCAGCTAATCCTTAGCTATTCCAAACCTTACTGCTTCATTCAAGAGCAGTAGACTGCATGTTGATGACAATGTGTAAAAAGAGTGTAATTGTCGAACCGTCTTAAAATAGCCTGATCGGCAAACAAAATTACTTACCTGTTATTTTTGCAAATTGATTCACAACAACCAGTATAACTGCATTGACGTCAGCCGAGCTTGTTTCCAGCTTTTATCATAGAAATGATGATGATGTTTCTGTGAGCCGTCCTAACAAGGCAGGATCGGCTAATTTTTCCATGAATAGAAATCATTTCAATCACTGAAAAAATAAACCGATGGTTGTAAAGTTGTGGTTGTTAAGGTGCTATCATTTTCTTGATATTTGAATTATCACACTTTCGTTTGTTTAATTTCAATTTTGTGGCCAATTTCATATTAGCTGTCTTCTGTTGTTGTCTACAAATCATTACCATTGCTCCCTTTCTCAGCCTGACACTTGAAATAAGGTTTTTAAATGGAATAAGGCTTTCTAAATTCAAATAAGGGTAAAATACTCAGTAATTTAGAGATCTGTGACCAAATTTAAAATAATATATATTTAGTTTTTTACCACTCTTTTAATTTGATGTGTACTCTTGTCAATAAGGGTTCGCAGCAAACCTAAAGCTCTGATCCACCACTACTTTTACCCAAGGATCGTCCTTTGAGTGCCCTTTCTGATTGGCTCCCTGCTGACATTTTCCCACATCCTCAGGAGAACTGTGGAGCCAGACAGCAGGCAATGTGTTGTGTGTGCAAAGAGGGGCTCTTATCAATGAGTAGGTTTATTTTCAGCCTTTTTTTCTCATAACCATTCTTTTGAGAAATGTGTAGATATACAGTATATCATAACAGAAATAAACATAAATACAACATGTACTGCATTCATTTCAGAGAAAATAGTCGGCCTATCTTTTGTCAATTTTGATTTTACTGGGAATTTCTCGTCTGCTTGCCTTCTTTGTTTTCTTGGTCATGCAACATTCATATATTTTCATGGGTGAAATGCCCTTTTGTTTTTAGAGTGTCAACGGCACCAAAATGACACTTCAGAAGAGGACTGTGAGGATGCAAACACTTACCACAGGTACCACTAGGGATTTCTTCTCTTATATTATGCGTTTACCTGTAAAACAAGTGTCACAAGACAATGCCTGCAATAGGCTCCTGTGTTTGCAATAAAGCCGCAAAGGAGCCCTGTCACCATGTTTCTAGTGTGGATTACTGTTTGTGCAATGAAACAGCAAACATCTGAGAGTGCTGGGGGAGTTGTTTTGAACCATGCAATGTTCACTTTCCAGGAGGACAAATTTCTGCCAGACAGCTGAGTGTCCCTGAGTACACAAATACAGATATTTACTGATCCTAAAAGCCAAAGAGCATCACACACTTCCCCTTTACTTACATTGTGTTCCTCCTCCTATATAACCAGAGAGTGAGGACAATACAGTGGCCAAATAAATATTATTTTTCTGCACTGAATGCTATACGCGACACTCCAACCAGTCTAACATCTTAACCATTGGTTGAAAAATGACACCCTATTTTTTATTACACATAACACTACAAATCATGTGTGTGGGGCTGTTCTGGGCAACATGTATTGTGATGTATAGACAGTCAGAGACCTACTTCATTTTCAGCGGCCTTACTGGCCTTGTTTCTGATATTTTTATAATATTCTTTTCATAAATTCTGCGAGTTTATTAACCAAAAAATAAATGTCTAAAATTCCAAACAATGATAAAAATGAAGATGATGGTGGTTCTGCGGTTATATTGTTCAAATGTGTGGAGCAGTAATTAGTAGAGCCTCTGTGAACTGCCAGCCGCGTTAATCACACCCTCACTGAGGTTGGCCACTGAACACACACACACACACACACACACACACATTTCTCTTCCACATCTCTGCAAGCGAGCAAAACAGAATCCCTCTACCGAGTAACACAGTCGGCCACGTCGGACTGCTGCGTGGACAGCAAAAGCCCGCGCAGCAGCGTGCTGCCCTGCGATGGCACCGGTGACTGCTTTATCAGCAGCCCATCATTTACGTTGTGTTAATTAGGTCCCTGTGGCTGTGGCCGGCTGGTAGCAGTGGCTGGTCCCACGAATGGGAGAAAAGGATGGAGGCGGTAATGAAAAGCAAGGGGTTGTCCTCGCAGACATAGTCACATTAACATGCCCTCAGCAAGGCCCCCAAACTGAGATACAGGCATGTGATGATTAATGACAGTGAATTATTCATGCAGCCCTATCTTGTGATTTTGCATGTTTCCCTGGCCACCTTCTGCGATTTTCAGAGTGGAAAAAACATTCACACGGAGCCGCCTCCTTCACAGTCACAGTTAGCGAAGGGCCCGATTGTCCTCATCTGAAAGCCGAAGGCAGAAGTCAGGTGTTGTAAGCCTGCCCTCCAGATCAGCCATCCTACCTGCTCATTAGCTCAGGACGAGGTCAAGGAGGTCAGGCTGCAAGAGAGCCGCGGCACGCAGGAACCGCGGGGCACGGGGGCCGGCACACACAGGTGGTCCCGCGGGCCCCCGCCGCCGTGTTATTAGCTCGCAGTCATGCTGCAGAGGGCCGGTGCAGGTCGCACACTATGCTCCCACCGCAGCCCGTGAGGATCAGACGCGCACAAAAGCACACAGGAGTACACACACGCTAGGCCCGGGAACAGCAGAATACCAAATACAGTGCATACAGAGAGTGCTTCCCAGAAAATAGTGAAAACTTGCACACACAAACACACATAAAATGGAAAGGCTGAGCGGTATTAATAAGATCCATATTGACAGAGTGGAATCCCATAAGCACCCCACTTCTCTCCATATGTCAAATATTCCTCTGGGTGTGGATCATTCAGTTTTATTACCATGCTTTAAAATTCAATTGCACTGGAGAACACACGTACATACATGCTAACATGCATTCTCTGGAGATTTCACAGCATTACAGAAGTGAAACACAGATTAAGCGGCAAAGCGTTTTAGTGACCATATCAATTTGAGTTTATTCCACTCATATACTTCAGGAGTTCTATATATACAACCTATATATAGTCAAATAGAAGGTATGTCAACTCAAAAAACATTTAGAATCTGTTTGGAAACTTACTTTCCATCATTTGTAACGAAGTTGTGAACTTTTTCATTTTCATTTTTTTCTGGATACATCTCACTCATGCTGCCTTTTCGGATTTCAAAGTTCATAATTGATCTTGAAGCAGCAGCTTTTGGAAAAGCACGATATTAAGCACGATAAGTTGTGTGTATACATTTCTGTTAGGAGAAATGTTTTGATCACTTTTGAGATTTGGATTGTGCCTTCCATGTCACAATAAAGTAAGAACCTGTGATTTGCTAATATATGTTGGTATTGTTTTACGCACATATCAAATCAATTTTGCTGGTCAGCTGTTGTGATCCCTGGTTCCTTTAACTAGTGCAATTTAATATGATCTTGCTTTGAGTGTTGCAGCACTACTGAAGTATTCTAGAAAATGAAACCGTTTCACACTCAGTAAACAACATAATTTATGCATCTTAAGCAATGAGAGGATATGCCTTTTGAACACACATTACAGAGACACTTTTTTTTTTATTGGATATTCCCTATATAGAACGTAATAGCCCCCCCCCCCCCCCCCCCCTCAAGATTTTTAAATCGCTAATCACCACATATCTTTAATATCATAGGGACAATGAATTATTTAGACAAATGTCCGTTTGGCGTAGTTCATCAACTCTCGCTCAGATCCCTCTTCATTTCCAACGTGTTCGACCTTGAAACACTTTAATCCACACAGATTTTAAAGGAGATGAGAATGAAATCATAATTATGGCAGCAGTGGCTGTTCTTTTAAACCAGATCAAGGACAAGAAGGACTGCAGGGACGAAGGGATGTAGCATGAATAGCCAACGCAGGAGGAGGAGTGAGCTGTAAATGGGCCAAATCCTCCCACTGGCTCACTGTGGATTTTAAACCCAAACACCAGGAATGTCTTCATGACCAAAAATTAACCATTTAATGGCCAGACAGGGAATCAGTGACCCTTTCAAGTGAGTTCAAACAGATACAGACCGTTCGCACAGTCGGATTAAGAGGCGTTTTGTGTTTTACTGTAACACCAACATGCATACAATTTGTCTGACAGCACAGCTGCAGTCGAACGCAACCCAACGCAACTCTGTTTACCGTTTGTTCATACGTGTTTGGAACTGTCCGAGCATTGGTTCGCTTTACGTCACCCTTGCATCAGTGAGCATGGAATAAAGAAATAAAGACACACTTCTCTCCTTGAGCTATAGCCTACGTAAAAAAAAATTTAAAAAGTAAGTTAAGTCAAGTGTTCTGATCAAAACCGATGTGCCCCGGAGAATCCGTGTCTGTGCAGTCAGGAGGGAAAGGAGTCACTAATGGAGAGGGAAGTGATATTTGATATCAATGTGAGCGTGAGTCCACATGACTTTGGCTGGGTGTGGACGCCATGAAGAGGTGTGCTTGTATGTGTGTGTGTGGGGGGGGGAGGCAGTGGAATGGCGGCCATAACAACTGCCGTCTGTGTTTGTGCAGCAGCAGCGGCGGCCCGAGAGGAGCGCGGCGGCGTCGTGGCCACAACCTTCAGTGCCCGGCGCGAAGCCACCTGAGCCCAGCTGCAGAGGTGCAGGAAAACCGCAGCAGGAATAACAAGTCCAAGCTGTTGGATAACATAAGGTCTCTATCCACGAAAGTCAGGAATCAACATGAGGAATGTCAATGTTTGCACGGGGGGGGGGGGGGGGAGAAGAAACAGGCCATCTTAAAATATGCATTTATTCAGAGCCCGCGCTAGATCAAACAGTAAAATTGATCCGCTCTTCCTTCAACCCTCGCTCGGCGCCCTCCTCCCTCTATACCCCGCCCCCCCCTCACCGAGTATCGACTTTCCACACCGGCCATCGCCATGACGACTCCAGGCTGGCCTGCTGTCACCTCTCCTCGGGGCAGAAGCCTGACTATCACGAGATACGGTTCATTTGACCGCCTTGGTCAAAGATGTGCTTGTGAGAGAACGCGGGGCCCCTTTCTTAACCGGGCCCGGGCCAACATGTCCCTGGGGCCCCCACTCCACAGACCGCAATATAATCAAGACGACCGTGAGCCAAACTGATGCTACAAGTCTCCAGAATCCTTTTGGATTGATTCATAAGTCAATCGGATTACTCACTATGAACCATCGCGTTTAATTGATGAGAAAACTCAAAATAGATATCAGGGGCCTTCGAAATTCAATGTGACCTATCTTATCATGTAAGATTTCAATTCCATTTGGCTTTTGATGGATTGAAAAGTTTAGAGACAAGTTTGCAAAAGAAAAGGGAACATGGACAACATTGTTGGTTTTACTCAGCAAGTCACAGAGTCCAAAATACAATTGATCTGATACCATAAGTGAAGGAGTGCTTTCGTGGCTGGACTGGTGCCCCGTGTGGTCCAGTGGTGCAGATATGGAGGCAACAGCTCCCGTGGAGGCAGATCTCAAATAGGTAAGAGAGGAGGATCAATACCAGAAACAGATGAAGGAAATGATGGGCATTCCATGCATCTCACCGAAGTAAATTTATTAGAAACTGAGACACTGATTTATAATGAAAAAAGGAAGAGGAAGGAGGAAAAAACAGCCACAGGGAGTTTTTGGGGGATAAGTCAGCTCTTCAATTTATGGACTTTCGGTTCCAGAAATATCAGGTTATTGTTTTTGGCCTGAAGTCTATTTTTCAGTTTTTCATTTTTTGGTTGATTTTATTCAAATCCCTTAGTGTGTCATTATTATCAAATTATATTTTATGTATCTGCATAACATTGACCCTGTGAATGTCACACTATTACACGTTATTGTATTAGCAACTCTAATGCATTATTGTCTAAGCATCATAAGCTCAGCATGTTTTGTAAAGGGTGGCCATTCTCCAATGGTGGCCGTGGCCCCCCCTGGCCCCAATCCTTTGACCCGAAGCTCCTCCTCTGGTTAAAGCACATCGACGCTTGATTTCTTCTTTAGAAGCCGCCTGCCGGTGACCCCGATCCCTCGTGTCGGTTCTCTCATGTGAAGTGACAGTGTAGAAGTAGGTGACCAGCGGGTGGCCGCCGTGAGAGCCGGTCCAGAGGTCGGCCGGTCACTGTCCCTACGAGGCAGCCCTGCAGCGGGTCACCTGCTGCCCGCTACCCCCTCGTTATTTTCCCCCTCCCTGACAGCTCATTCCTCTTCCTGTCAAAGCCCCTCCTCTCCCACCTCCCAGTTTTCCCCTCACCTCTGCTGAGTTTGGCACCGGTTCCCGTGTCCTTTCGCCAATACCGGTTACCCGGGCCAAGGCATGCTGAGACGACCCCTTCGCACATCGCCCCCTTTTTGGGGTCGTATGACATCCAGCTTCAGGGGCCTCCCTAACGATGGGGGCCGGGGGGGCCACAGGCCCTATACGTGAAAGTCCACATAGTGTGTGAGGTGCTGCGGCCAGATGTAGGGGCTCCTCTCAGTGGTCCACCGGAGGGGTAATTATTTCCCCAAGTTGGACTTGGAACTGGACTTCTTGCCCCCTAATGTCTCAGTGGACTGAGCAAAGACGCCGCACCCTCTTTCATTAGCAGAGTAGCTTATGGTGGGAGCGCCTGGAAAACAGACAGAGTGAAGGCCCTCCTTTGGCCAGTGATGAATTGGTTCGCCTCGCAGAAAAAAAAAGGGAGCGGGGGGGAATGACACTCAGAGGACGTGAAGGGGATGAAGAAGTCACAAATACTGTGCAGGAGAAGAGGGATTTTACAGATAAAAATATCATGAACTGAAGGTGCGGCGGGGATGAGACGCACAAGCTGTGCGGTTTGGCCTCTATTCTGGGTGCATCGTCTAGGGAGAGCACATCAAGGACGGAGCCCAAAGTGTGAGCAAGTGGTGGGCATTAACATCAACGTAGCATATGGTAATCAGAGGGAAAATAATTGCTATCATCTTTGCTCAGTCACTTAGCCGTGATTACACCAAAGCCAGTTTTCAGGTCTCTGTACCTTTCGCCGCCTCCCAGTGATCATAGTGCAAAGTGACGCGATACGCAGAAAACGGAGCGCAGTGAACGCGTAATTAGCAAGTGGTTTCATGTAAGTGCGCTTTGATTTATAATTCAGCATAGCGAGAAGCCCTGCTACCCAGGGCTAGTGCTCCTCTGAATTAGCCCCGCGACTGGGAGAGGCTGCAGCGAGGGGGGGGCGACCTGACTAATTTGTGCCGTGTTTGAGGTGGGTTTGAAAAGAGAAGGAGACGTGAGGTCCATACCTGGACCTGCTGCGCGTCAGATCATAGAGTATAGCAGAGGGAGGTTTGAGGATGAACTGTTTTGCAGGCATCTCTCTCTCTCTCTCTCTCTCTCTCTCTCTCTCTCTCTCTGATCAGATGAAATGGCCGTCAGAATTGTAAATGACTTTGCAGCTGAACTTTGGAGGGAAAAGTTTGATCAGACGAAAGCCGCTCGTCTGTAATGTGACTCGGCTGTAAAGCGGGCCGCGTCCTTTCATTTATCCGCAAATGGCAACGTGTCCTTTTTGAGTCGTCAAGCCAAACCCTTTGTGTGAAGTCATTTTCTCCGGGAATCGAGCAACATTATTCCCACTCTAACTGCAGCTTTGATAAGGGAGGCTTTCCTCTGAGCAGTGGCCTCATTTTTCTTCCGCTCAGCTTGGTACATACTGGATTCCCTTTGGTGCCCCATGGGTCCAATGATCCCCTGATCATCCTATATTCTGACGCTCTTATAAAGCTAATGTGCTGATTTTACGTTTTCAACCTGCCGTGATCCCCCCACAATCCCCTCTGTTCCCCCGCCGTTCCGCTTTCACACTCAAGTGAGGATCCGCGGCCGCTTTGATCACAGTCCCCGGTTAAAGGTTTAAAACGTCTCAATTCCTGACGAATTGTTGGGGCCTCTGTGGTTTACGTTAAAGCATTTCCCCATGCCCCCTGTCCAAATTCACCGCTCCTAAATGAGGTACCCACTCTCCCAGCTTCCCATCCCTGCGCTGCTTTCAAGTTCCCCCGATTGGGTGCCGCAGCTGTAAGCCCTAGATTTTGTCTCCTCCATCTTTGTCAAGCCCATTTGCCAAATACAAAAAAGACCCAATAAGCTCGGTCTTCATTGCTGCTCTCCAAAGTAATCCCTGGATCTCCCACTCTCTCGAAAATCAATGCAAAGGTTGAGATGAGGTGAAACTCCCTTCTTAAGTCATCGGGCTGGGAAGTGATAAAGTCTTAGGATCACTTTTTTTTTGTAATCACTGTGGCTCCATGATGAAACTAATTGTCCTATTTCGTACAGCCGCGCAGCTTTATTTTTTTTAATTGTCCTTTATCAATATACTTGGAAAACAGTAGAAGGTGTTGATGAAAACATTTGAGTGTTTCCAAAGCTTAGTTGAGGCTGGAAAACACTGTAAAATGCTGTTAATTGAAGTGACAGCGAACTGGTACTCAACACATGACTGAACCAGCAGAGCGACACCCCGTCTACCGCTTCGCCCCAACTTCACAATAACAGCCCAATATTCACTCACTATTTACCTCCTGAGAAAAGTATCTGGGTCACACTGTACGTTTGACTTTCTCCGCACTCATTTATTTTGTCTCTCTGTTATTCAATGCAGGGCAGGTATCACACAGTTGGCCTGTGAGCTTGTTTGCTGAAACAGGTTCCCACAGTTCATTTGGACGGTTTGGCGAAAGCCGCTGGAATTGGTTTTCGCAGCGAAACAAAAACGAGCCTCTAAAGTGAGTAAGACGTTAATTATCTGAATCGCTTGGGTAACTAACATTACAAATATTGTGCAAACCTACTTTTTTTTTTTATCCTGAGTGCAACGTATGAAGCTGTAAACGCCATATCGACGGATTATGACCTTTAAAAGTTGCTCTGGGGATCATTTTGAATTTGGAGTCATGGGTCCAGCAACCAGGTGACTGTTAGAATGTTAGAATGTTAGTCTTTAGCTCTGTTTAAATGCTCCGCTATGTTCACCAGCTTTAGTCCTTACAATTGTCTGGTCGCATTTGGTTGTTTGTTAACATCGACCACATGAGTTTATGGTCTCAATCACTAGTTTCAAATCTTCTTCAATACCGCATAGTGTTAATTTAGTTAATGATGGTCTTATTTAGAGCAGGTTATACCATTGAGCAGGGATGCTTTAGGACATGGCTACCTTCTGATTGACAAGGTTGTCCGTGTCTTAAAACTCTTACACAGTGTGTCTTTACTAAGTTACCTAAGTCTACCTTACAATGCCTCTTTGTTCTTTTGTACTCAGACATGCTGTCACTTCGGGTTGCCAAAGGGCACCGGTCAGAGTGCCAAACTCAAGTCTTCTAAGCATAATGCGATAACAACAGCAGTGATGGAGTTACTTTAAACACCAACATCTGATTTTCAATGCAAACAAACTGTTGCTTTTGAAAAACAACAGTCGTTGGGTTGCGATCGAAGCGATCCGAACCGCTGCCTCTGCATCGGGGATGTCTGGTTGGAGGAGAGGGGCGGCTGCTGGTACGGCGGTAAATCTGCCACACAGCTTTGGCTGATGTCGGCCTGACGGAGGCTCCAGACCAGTGGGGTGGGATGTTCCGCTACAACCCTCTGCCCTATGGTCTACCTTCGTAATTAATATGTAGTTGTATCAAAGTTGAAGCATTTGCCTCGGAAATGTCCCGCGCCCAGCCCCCTTATTAAAGACCTGACCTCCAAGCAGCTGAAGGTTGCTCTGCAAACTTGGCACACCCCCGAGTGGAAAACATCTGCTTTCCTCACAGGTAGGACCGCCACGGACCCCGGCGTCTCAGCTGGTTCCCACCGCTCCGAGAGAGAGCCCCGTTCCCCTGTCCTCTTGCACTGACCCCCACATTTATAACCCCCCCTCCCCACCGCCGTGGAGACCTCCTCAAGGCTTTGGGCCCAGGCCTGGTCCTCTCCATCACCTCGCCCCTCTCCCCCCCGTCCACATGTAGCACCGTGCCAGTGTGGTCACTTTACTGCTGAGAGGACTGCTCCTGTCTTGTTATCCCCACATCACAGCCTGTCGAGAGGAAAAGAGGGAGGGATGAGAAGGAGGGGTGGGGGCAGTGGGGAGGGGAAGGGGGGTGGCATCTGCGCTGCTCCCACAAAGCGGCGACTGTTGGAACGCTGACAGAAGCATCTGTCATCCCCTGCATTCACACACTCACCTGCTGTCCAAGGGCCCGACTCTTACTGTCTTCCTCCCACCTTACCTCTCCCTCCTTTCCTCCCTCCCTCTCCCTTTCTCCCTTCCCCTCCTGCCTATTTGAGCTTTCCCAGTGAATGTGTGAAGCTCTTGGACGCCTCCCACAGAAACAAGCGGCAGCCTCGCTCCCATCCTGACTCCGCGTTGAACCAGAGCCTTCAGAGAAAGTCTACACGAACAAACTTGCAGATTTGTGTTGAATAAGCGTTGTCTGAATAATCATTTATTTATTTTTGAACCATTATAATAATGCAAAAGGAGAAGCCTTCAACCTGTGCCGTGGGGGGGAAGGCCTTTGTAACCCAACTATGCCGACGCGTCCTTGCCAAATGAAGCAGTATTTATCAACAAACATCGGTGTGGTGTTAATGAATGGTCTGACCCGTCTAGCGACTACTTCATCATCCTGCGGTGGCGGCCCCGTCCATTCCACTAACATGCTGAAGGGTTGCCAACAGTAAGGGGAAAGATGCCAATCCATGTGGATGACACGCACAAAAACACACACACACACATGCTCAAGGACACCATCGCTCATTCAAGTCCAGGGTAGGTGCCCTTCAGATGATCCCACATGGGAAAACGTAAAAAGAACTAAAAAAAACAAATCAATGGTTTAAAGCAGGGATACCTTTTAAAATTTACACCAGTATTGATAAGACTGAGTAATGGCGGATGAGGTTATTTAAGGTTGGGTCTCTTTTTTCCCTGTTTAAAAGTTTGGGAGAGTTTGTTCTCGTTCAAAAAGAGGGTTTAAAGATAGATTATGTTGATAGATAATATTGTGCCGATTGTGAAGCCCTTCGGGATGAATGTTCTCATTTCGGGCAACATAATTGAAATGTTAATTGCCTTATTTGTTCCCCAATCGGAATACTGTGATTTCAATCATTATTTAAAATAACAGGTGTTACTGCCTTGGTTTACTTTTAACATTGCAAGGGACATTTTCAGCCAGACAACCATTGCACAGATTTGCAAGTGTGTGAGCGAGTAAAAGGTACTCCGGTTATTTGACAAATGAGCCTGCCGCTCACCTACCTGTGTGTCTCTGTGCTGCTGAAGCAGCTTCTATAAAGCATCCATCTGTGCAGCAATTCTTTGTAGACGCTGCGTGATGTAGAATATGCTGCCTTTCCTGAACCCTCAACCCATTTCTGGGCCACAATGTGCCAGAGGGCAGCGATAAAGTACCGGCGAGGTGATTTTGAATGGCACTAGTCGTACATAAAGTAGCCTCGCTCAGCATGTGAGCGAGGGCGCCGCAAAGTAAGAGAGGCAGTTTTAACAAATGAGTGAGGAAGGATTGTAGGACTTTGTGGCCCTCTGAGACGGAGTGGGTTGGGATGTTATGCCAACACCTCGTCTGCCAGGGTGAAGGATACACACTCTCATTCATAGTAACACACACACACACATGTCATATCGGTGCAGCTCCATCCATGGCCCGTGTTACAGCAGTGTGTCTGTGCAGGAACCCCACTAAGCTGGCTGGGGTCCAACACAGAGGTCTCTCACCTCGCAGGCTGGGCAGGGGGGCCTGGTAGCTCATGTGAGTTATTCCTGGGCAAGGACCTGGGTTCCACCTCTCTCTTCTCCTTTTGTCTCACCCCCTCGCCTCTGGCCCATCCTGGCCTCCTCTTCTCCCTTATCCCCCTCTCTGGGTCCCTGTGGCTGATGAGCCTGTCCTTCAACTATCAGCATTGCATATTGTCTTTAGCACACACACATACACACAAGCGCACACAAGCACAAAAACATGTACACCCAGTATACTTGGCTTTATGTAAGATTGCATGTGCTCTGTGTCAGGCCACAAACGTTGAGGTCACTTTCATAGATTTCACCATCTGCAGCGTTTTGTTAATATAAAGCTCTATTAAACCCTTGGGTAAAAACTTTTTTTGGAATGATAAAAAAAAACAAAGGACATTATATTATAATCAGAATTCAAGCATTTTTTTAAATAACCCAAGTTTAACTTTTGTTTTTATTTTTTTTAGCAAAACCTCGAATTAGAGCTCCTCATATATGTGAGAATTTATCTCATCTGTGCAATTCAGTTTTTTGACTTGATCAGCAGAAAAACATATTTTAGAATCCAGAAAATTGTGACGACCATTTTCCAGGACGGTCTGACGTTTAATAGACTTAACGATGAATCATGGAAACAATTATCACAATTAAGAAATGTGGTGGTTTGTGAGATATACTTTAGTAAATCCCCTAACTACATCAAAAATAGCTTTTAATGAGCATTAACAAAAATATGATAAAATAATAAAAACAAATAAAAAACAGCAAAAGCAGACGTGAATTTGCTGTTTCTAATCCTTATGCACTTGTCTTTATGGATCAAATAATATGACAAGGATCTTTTGCTTTGCTCGGTTATTCCTTTATCTTTCCGCTAGAGGGCGCTAAATACCATACAAATTAATTACAAAGATGTTCCATATTTTGTCCCTAATTTTGCACGTAAATAATATTAAATGTATATCAAAATCTAGGTCATACATATATAACATGTATTACAAGTTTTTAAACAATCATTTTAATGGAAGTTTTAAAAAAGTGAACAAAGAAAACACACTTTATTAAGAGGGATATGAGTCATGTTCTACATGTTGTTCTCACTGTACGGTTATCAATGCCACGCTGTAAAGAGGGGCAGCTGCAGCTATCCCACTCTGATCATTTTCACAAGTACAAAGAAAATCCAAAATTTAAATCCAACCGCTTATACACATACGACAATACTTTTGGCAGGGATTTCACTGCAGTTGTGCCTGAAATAGTTTCAATGGCAACGACCTTTAGCTTGGCTGTATCGTATTTATAAAGAATGTTTTGACAGCGCACGCACGGAAGTTGACGCCCACTTTTCTCAAAGTCGTACGTCAACCAAAACGTCCGAGTGGACGAGCCACGGTTATTTTTTTACAATTACTCACACACATTAAATTGCCCTTGGCTTAATAACGTCCCGCTATAGCTTCAAGGGTTTAATTTTTCCCCCACATTGCCTCAGATAGTTGGGTTCTAGTCCGTAACAAATAAGCAGCCCAAATAACGAAGCGTAAATAAAATGGACTCCCCCCCCGTCCTGGCATATAATGGTACAGTCTGTTGACGTCCTGCGCGGGAGCGGAAAAACGTGCATCCGACTCAAGGGGAAAAGGAGCGTTGTGCTTTCCTGGTAAGAATTCGTCCCGCAATAACAATTAACTGAAACATTATTACATAATATGCAGCCTCAAAGACGCCTTCACAAACTAGAGGTCGCTGATGAAGATGCTTGCACTGAATGGGTGTGTACACGTTTTACATGCTCGAGTAGATGCACCCCAGTAGTGATTCAATGGATCGCATGGCAAACATGTTGAGGTGCGTATTCAACTTCACTGCATCTTCGTCTTCATCTCTTTCCAGCTCGGCAATACGTTCAGCATGGATCAAGATTGGAAACCTGGCGATCTGATCTTCGCCAAGATGAAGGGTTATCCACACTGGCCTGCCAGAGTAAGTCTGTGTCAACGTATACACCATTGTGTTACAACTAAACCTGCCTCACAAGACAAGTGCATGTGCAGACATCCACCCAATAACTCCATAGACGGTGACGAAGCACACACCTGAGGAACTGTAAACGTTTTCACTGGATTTTTGTCATTTGTAGCTATAAATATAACTTGTAACTGTTTAACTCGTCCCTCTGGCAGATTGATGAAGTCCCAGACGGTGCTGTGAAGCCATCCAACATCAAGTTCCCCATCTTCTTCTTTGGCACCCATGAAACGTTCGTAACCAACAGCTATCTTTGTAACATCCTGTTTTGGGTTTAAATGATGTCATCAAATGGAGATCAACCAATGAAGCGATTAGTTTCAAATCTGTGGTTTTGTTTTTAGAGCTTTCTGTTTAGTCTGTGTGCTGTCGCTCCACCTCGCAGTAAACAAACATTCTAGATCATCTTCTTCCAAACAGAGCGTTTCTTGGCCCGAAAGACATCTTTCCGTACCAGCTGAATAAAGAGAAGTACGCCAAGCCCAACAAGAGGAAAGGCTTCAATGAAGGATTGTGGGAGATTGAGAACAACCCAAAAGTTGAGCTCACTGCACCAAAGGTACGTCTCCTCCGAGGACATTTTTCCCTTTTGTGGGCCACCAAAATGTTTTTGTGTTAGCTTTAGCTACCTGGTGGTTTGGCACTTCTATTTACTTTATATTTTTTAATTTATTTCCTTAAATCGAACGTTTTTTGTTTCGAAGCCGGTCGCCCCGGATTCTTTCAACGACAAGGACTCGGACAGCAGCCCAGAGGGAGAAGAAGAAGAAGCAGCAGATGAGAAGGAAATCAAACCCAAAGTAAATTTTCCCTTTTCGACTCATGCAAATATAAACGCTTCACTGCG
The DNA here is from genome assembly GCF_964276395.1 of Gasterosteus aculeatus. Lineage (NCBI taxonomy): Eukaryota > Metazoa > Chordata > Actinopteri > Perciformes > Gasterosteidae > Gasterosteus > Gasterosteus aculeatus. The sequence continues at coordinate 15,760,725 of NC_135696.1, read as the reverse complement.
TCGATGTGCTACTGGTTTGTTGCCGTGCTGTCAGCTTTGTTCTTCTTTTGCTGTTTTACCTCTGCTCTTCCTCCAATGTGTACGTGCATCATACTGAATGTCACATCAGCCACCAGATGACTCATGTCCATTTTTGTGCCGCTGCGTTTAGAAGGATTTGTGTGTGCGTGGACGAGAAGGACGCGCGGTAACTTTTCTTTTCTCTTCCAACACTCGTTCACACCACCACACTACGTCCTATGCTGTGTCTTGGGTGCATTCAGGTTCCAGGAAGTGAGGCTGAGCAGGATGATGAGAATGAGGAGGAGGTGGAGGAGGAGGAGGAAGGGTCTCTGATCTCTGAGCAGGGTCTTCAGAACCAGGATGTACGTACTATGCATGCTGGGGTCCCGTAAAGCGGCGCAGGTCGCCCTCACCCTCTCCCTGTGGGAAAGCATGCAACACTTGGTGGTTTGTTCAACTGGTGGTTTGTTTCCGTTTGAGTCGTTGTCGGCGGCCACGAACTTGAATTGGTGCTTGGATGTTTCGATTCGAGTGAGCCGTCTGGGGTTTTCTGTGTTGACGTCACTCAGGTCGATTTATTTCTGTCAGTTATAGCTCATGTCCGGTAAGCACAGATTTCTCTTGATCCCATTGATTCAGGCCTGGGACACGAACTCTTTGTGTGACGATGACTAAAATGATTTTGGACGTGTGCTTTCTTCTTTCTTTTTTTCTCTCTCCCTGAGACCACCCTGTCAACTTCAGTTATTGCTTTCTATTTCCATCCTGTGCCTGTCCACACATCCACTAAGCTACCGATTGCATCCGGTTGATGTTGTTTTGTTTTTGCATGGCTTTCTGTGTGCTTTGGAGAAAGGTAAGTGGTGACCGTATGCGTTTTGTTTAGGATGGGACGGACATTATTTTTATTCAATTTGTACCTTCCCCCTTTGGTCGCTGCAATATTCTAAGTGACATGCAGAATCCTAATCCCTAACGATATACCCCAAACTTAATTCTAAAAGTATGCTTGGAACTTCTCACAACTGCATAAATAAATAAAATCCTTGAGATGAAACCGCCCGACAAAGACCGAGGAAACAAACGAGTATATTCAGTTTGTTAACTGAAGTTAAGTTTAGCGATTTTGTACACACGCTGTCTGCTATAAGTGTGTGTGTGTAGAAGACTATTGTCAACTAAACCCTGGCACATTTAATACTTAATCTAGTGTAATACCACAGTTGTACACTAGATGGTGCTATCCCGTATTTTAAATTGAGCTCGTTGCACCGATCCAATTGTCCGAGGACAGACGGACTGACTGAATACCGAGTCAAACCTGACCCTTTGACACGTGACGCTGGCTTTTATTTTAGCCCACGTCGTACCAAAGAGCAACACGATGGAGTGTGGAAACGTTAACAAAAGGTGTCTCATTTTAGGACTCTGCACAGAAAGAAGCTACAGATGTTCCTAAACCCAAGAGAGGGAGAAAGAAAAAGGTTGGTAACATATGTATACAATGGTTTGTAGGAAGCATCTTCCCATGTGGTGTTTTTAATTCTTATTTGTTTCTTTCAGAATGATACTGGGCAGGAGGCTGAAAAGCACGATGCTCCTGTCAGTCCCGTCAGTCCTTCAGGTGAGATGTATTTGCTGTGATGTTGGCTGTGAGTTTCTGCTGTTGCACCGTGGAATCTGATTTGTTTTCTATCTGGATTTTGTTTAATTTGTATATCGTGAAGTATTTTTTTAATCATGCAGCTCTTCTTTTGCACAAACTGGATTTGGGATTGTGTGTTTGTGTGACCAGGTGCAGAAGGTCCCAAACGAAGAGGCAGGAAACCAAAGAGTGAGAAGTTAATGTTGCTTCAGCAGCAGCAGGACCAGCAAGGCTCAGGAAGTGAAATGTAACTACATGGAAATGATCACAGAAATGTCCACACTTTAACACATCTTGTGCGTGTGTGTTTCTCTCACAGCCCCTCGGCCTGTGCGACGGTCCTTAAATTACCTGAAGGAGGAAGAATAATCGCATGGTCGTCAAATCGGCATTAACCCGCAGCCCGTTGTCCCTCACATCTAGGGACACCGCTGAGTCTGAAAGGAAAAGAAAGAGGGCGGCAGAGGACAAGTCCAAGAGCGGCGACGAGGAGAAGAGAAAGAAGGAGGACGGCAAAGGAAAGGAAGCGGAGGGGAAAGAGCCTGAAGCCAAGAAGAAGAAGAAGGACGACAGCTCCTCGGGCTCTGACGATGAAGAGGTTGGCGCCGAGTCGGCACGATTCCTCCTTTTCAGTCAACCGTGTCAACGGTCGGCGTCATTTTGATTTCTTCCATTGTCAGAAAAACAAAGGCCGAAAGAAACCCCAAAACTCCGAAACGGACAAAGACGGGCGGCGGCGGAAAGCCGAGGACTTGAGGGAGTACGTATTCACGCCACGTACAGAACCAACGTGAAATATTCATCAGCTCGTCGCGGGGGAATCTATTTAGGGACTAGATGTATTTCTGACACGGTTTGTTTGTTGTGTCTTACAGGCCAAACAAAGATGACGGGAAGAAAAATGACGAGAGGACAGGAGGCAAAAAAAAGGGTCCGTGCTGTAGTTCAAATATCCAAACGCAATGATGAAATCTCCCAATTTGGAATCAATAGAGTTAAAGATGCTGTTCATATTGGAGTCAACAGTTTAGCTGAGCTTTATTGCCATTACACAACTCAAGATTGTACAATTAGTTCGTAGCCACAAAATAAAAATTTTGTGTTAACAGCCGTTTCATAACCCAAAACCGGTCCTGGAAACGGAAGCCACTCTTGGTTTAAACGGCAAACCGTCTCAATCACAATGTTTTTTTTCTTTCTCCACAGAACTGTCCACTGACCTGAAGCTCCAGAGGCTGCACAGCGAGATCAAGATTTCCCTGAAAATAGACAACCCTGTAAGTTAAAAAGGGATCATAAACCTGTCACGCCCCCTTCAGGTGCCCAACAAACCAACCCATCTTTGCCATGAGGATTGTTTTATCTGTTGCCCTTTTCGTTAATCATCACAGAATCAACGTCGTGCATACTAGCGACGTTTTCCTCGTCTGTTTGTTTTTTACGAGGAAAAACCCAAATCCTCAATTCTCCCTTGTGATTTAAAGCATGTGATTTAGGATTTCCCTAAATGTAACATTCTTCAACATCCAGACACATCATGTTTACTTTGCTATATGTGGAAATGCATCTTTAAGCAGGAGTTCTTCCAGCAGGCCTAAATACAGACAAAGGTCAATCGTCTTCAATGAAGGACAGATATGTTTTAGAACTTTTTTCAATACACAATGGTTGGGTGAGATGAGGATGCGCCCACGCGTCCACTATTTGTTACTCTCTCTTCCCTGCGGCTCCACCAGGACATGAAAAAGTGCCTGGACGCGCTGGATGACATCGGCTCCCTTCAAGTAACCACGCAGCACCTGCAGAAACACAGCGAACTGATAGCGACCCTCAAGAAGGTACGCCGCCCAGGGCCCAGTTCGAGCGCCACCGCTGCAAGTCGAACAATCAAACCCATGCTCGTTTAAAAAAAAAAAAAAATTCTCGTCTTCCATCTCCCAGATCCGCAGATTCAAGGCCAGCCAGGACATCATGGACAAGGCCACTATGTTGTACAACAAGTTCAAGAGCATGTTCCTGGTCGGAGAGGGCGACTGTGCGCTCAGCCAGGTGCTCAACAAGTCTCTCGCCGAGCAACGGCAGCACGAGGACGCCAAGAAAGGAGCGCTGAAGAGAGGGGAGCAAGCCAAGGAAAACAACTCTGGTACTTTTTTTACAGTCGAGTCCTTTCGGGGTGCAGATTTATGGCGGGCGACGCGTGCCCGTCGTACACATGATAGTTTTCTTCGCTAAATAAACCTCATCACCAAAAATAATGACACTGTCGTGGACAACAGAACACACATAAGTGATGTACATATAAACCTTTTTTTAACAGAATATGCCAAATTTATTTTATTTTATTTACGAGAAAACAAACAAACCCTCTTCGTATTAAAGGAATAAACGTAATCCACAAAATGGCCATTTGTAACTCAACCTGTGTGACCTTGAATTCCTAAATAGAGGTCTCTCAAGCACCCGTGAAGGAACCGTCTTCATGAGCAAAACCGTATCACAGCCCTCAAATCGAGTAATCTAATCTACTAATATACCGAACACGTGCCTCTTGGCTAAAACTGTACTAAGTGAAGCACTCGTGCACAGACGGTGTTCCACGTGCATCTGTGCTGGTTATCTTTTTTTTTTTTTTTTAAATGTCCTTATTTAAGTACTTCAGCACATGGCCGTCTGAATAACGAGAAATGGCAATGTATAAAAGTTATGTCATAACGCCAACTTGTATATGGAAGTAAGAAAAGAAAAAAAAGCAAGCAGACAGCAGAGACATTGACGCTGTTCATGTATCCCCGTATCCCAGGCGGGGGGCACATCATAGGATCTCTGTGGTTAACATTCTCAGTAGAAGCGCGTCGATGCTCTATTGACGCACTTAATCTGCGTGCGTCCTCCACTTCCACTTAAAAGTGCCTCGCTGAAAGGTCCCTTTCTACAGTAAAGCGTCCCGAATGGACGGAAAATCCGCTTTATCGCACTAAGGTCCGGAGCTTAGCGTGTGGCATCACATGCTCCTGTGAGTTCTCCTTGTGGTGCTGTAGGTCTGGGCTGATGTTCTGTCTGTGTGTGTGTGTGTGCACCGCCTGAAGACAAGATGACAAATGGTGATATCAGCCCTGAAGATAAGAGGCAGGAGCCAGAGAGAGAGAGACTTCTGGAGGAGCCCTCGGTGGGAGAGAGTCACAGGTAGCTCACCCAACACCAACTCACTGCGGCGTCGGTGCAAATCCGCTTTGTTCCGGTCACAGTCGGGGCATAATGTTTTATAGCGGGGGGGGGGGTTCTTGGTAAATGCGATATCTCTGGAAAGCCTGCAGAAAGATTCCACTGTATCCGGCACAAACTTGCTGATTAACTAATTTGCAAGTTGGAGGTTTTATCCTTATACAACTGGCATATTAAAATGATGACAGATTTGGTATAAAAGGAAAAGTGGAGTTTTCCAGGACATATCTTTAATTATAATGTAGTTTTTCAACAAGTGTTAGCAAACCGGGTTTTTGGTTGGGGACTATTTTAAGGTGTTTCTAATACAACAACTATAGCTACAAATAAGTTACAGTGGACATCTGATACCGTCTTAACCTATTTTCTTTTTCTAACTTTAGTGCCACAAAAGCTCAGGAGGAATCCACTTGAATGTCCTACCTGCCTGTAGAGAAGACGTCTGCTGCTTTGTCCGGACTGAGCGGACCAACCTTCGACGACTGGGAGAGATCACTGGTTTCCTGTTTTAGCGGCGTGTGTCCGTCAGTGTTGCTGCTTAATGGTTTCAGTCCATCGAACCCTTCCACTCCAGAGATGGACTGACTGCATATTTTAGGTTTTTTACTTTGTGTAACCTTTGAACCTTTTTAAAAGGAACCTGTCTCGCCTGTTGAGTTTGAGTAATGACTGTTTGAGGAGGGAGAACGTGTAGATCTGCAGCACCTTGACCTTTTAGATTCTAATGAGCACCCTCAGAGACGGGATTCGTACCGTCTGGTTGTATTTTTCAGTAACTGCTTCTCATGTACTCAATCGTTGCATTTAAATAGTCTGACGTTGACTTAATCAAGTTTGTTCTCAACTTCACTTACCATGTTTTGAAGTAAACCTTGTTAGAGTTTCAGTGTCGTGTTTAACATTTGAAAAGATTCACAACAAAATGCCAGTTTGCCAAAGTTTATTTCACCACGTTGGCTCAAATATGTTCACGTGTCCTGTTTTAAAAGTTTAATTTTTAATCTAGATGTAAATAAGATTATTTTTGTTCCTGTCTTTCGGCATCCAATAAAAAAGTAGTACATATTTTTTTTGGTCTTTTGGATCATTCTCAATGATTGCATAGAGAATATTTGGTGTTCTTGAGCATTGCTGTTGTGTGGAGAAACTCAAATGTCTGAATCGGGTCTTCATCCGGATTGATTTTATTTCGTCGTGTTGTATTTGTTAGGCTAGTAGGAAACGATTCCTCAATACGCTTCTTGGAATGATCAGGTTTGGTTACTTCACAATACTCTGTCTGTCTGTCTGCGCCATTGACAGGTTTGAAGTGAGTGGTTATCGGAAAATGGTAATAAATGTAATGTGCATCAATCAGGGTCTATGTTCAAATTGAAAAAGAATTTAACAACAGTCTTGATGCACTCAAACTGAACATTTGAAAGTTAAATTTAAACTAATTAAATTCAAACAAACTAATGACTTCTCCTTTTATTTAACTAAGTAAACAAACTATAAAAGCACAAGCATTTTTGTACAAAAACATTTTCTCTTTAAACAAAATCTACATTTCCCCAAATGCCCAAACATTCCTCTTTAAGATATAAAACAGTGCAGTGCATTACGCAGCATAAATAAGTGATCCGATCCAAAGCAAACAATCAGTTGAATGCGCCACGATCCACGTAGGGAAAGGCCATGAAGTGTCCAATCTTGTTGCCTTTGGTGTCGTAGTGCAGCATCCGGAAGCACTTGTCACAGAAGAGACACGGGTTGCTCGGGGCAAACTGGTCGTTGGTCGTGAGCCATCTGCAAAGAGTCGGGCACGGTCAACCTTCACCCGCGGTTACAGAAACGCCAAAGCCGTCTCGCAGCCTTTTGACCCACCTTCCGATGTAGATGTGGCAGACGGCACACTTCTGGGTGGGGACCCTGTGCTTGTGTACGAGCATCGGGTACAGCTTCTTGTCCAGGCAGTCGTTGGCGTGGGTCAGTCTATAACAAGTACGGAGAGAGAGAGAGAGACCGTTTATTGAGCGCGTGAGATCCGAGAATACCGATCTCGTCCCATGATGTCGGGACGTGATATTAAGAGCGGCTTTCACGCTAAATTCTCTCGGATAATTAGGATCGAATCCTGTCTTGACAACGAGGTGCTTTATCTCCAAAAGGTTGCAGTAATAACAGAATCAGAGGAAAGATCTAAAGGATTTTGTACTGCATTCGGCTTTCCCTGAACAGCTTTGTGACGCTTTATGAACCAGACAACAGAACACTTGTACAACTGAGCGTTAAAGTGTGTCCCTTATAGTCAGTAGGGCAGCTAAAGACAATTCTCACGCGGTCTTGGTCAAACCGAGTGGTTCCGCCATCCCTATCTGTGTGACGTTACTACACGATGCCTTCCGTGAGTTATTTTGACAAATCGATGTTACAAATAATTTCCTGATTTTAAAATTGCAACGTCAGAGAAAAAAAGATCAGAGCAAAATCCTTTCTTCCACCTCTTAGCCTTTTTAAGACCTTTGAACGGTCAATTTAAGAACTTTTAGTACCGATTAAGGCCTTTTCTGTATGTGAATGTAATCAATGCCTTTAAAGGAAAACCACAGTACTGACCTGACGTCTGTGATGATGACGAGATGTTCGCAGTCTCCTTGATGGCAGTAGAGGTACGGGAAGCCCACTTTCACTTTCAGATCCACAAATCTCGTGTCCTCCATCTTGGCTTGGCTGTAGAGTGGGACGTTGTAGGCCTTTTGCCATTCGATGACAGTCCTGTGAAGTAAACATCAAAGACGTGTCCGCTTATTCGAAAGTTCCATGTTACGTGGAGCTTATCTTGTAGCTTAAGAGTTGATTTATTTGCACAATTGAATAATACTGACCAAACATAGCAAATATAAATGAGGTCACATTCCAGTGTCAGATGAGTCAGATGAGTTGAGTTGAGTTTTCTTTTTTATATTAGTTAGTTAGAAATCGTTTGTACAACAACGCTTTCCCTGGTGTGGATGGAAGTGCAATGTTCTTCCCCAACTATTTCTAAACGCATCCTGTAATCTCCTTATCATGATTGGTAATTATGTGTGGCTTTAACTCCGGTAGGCTGACCACGGACTAAAAACCCTCTAATCCAAGACAAGAGTGTTGACAACAACGGCGCCAGTGATGGATACAAAGAATATATTTTAGTTGAACTTTCGTTGACTTGGCTCATGGTCCGCCCTGCAGCGTGGGTAGTTATTTTGTTAGTCCACACAGGCCCTTAACAAACACACGGCAGGACGTTTTGATGAGAGTTTGTAGGTTTAACGCTCACGATCCGGAAAGGTTTTATACATATGAAAAATGGATTGGGGGGGGAATGGAGTGCAAAGAAAGACTAAAACTTGTTCGTCCCTGCAATGGGAAAGTTATTTCCAGAAAACTGTCACCGACTGTCAGCGATCGGTGGTGGTGCAGGTAAAACTTACCTGCTGATGTCCCGACACTCGGGGTATCGCATGTCATTATAAAAAACTCCTTCGAAGAAAAAATACGCTGACTTGAAATGATCCTGAAATACAAAAAACAGGAATATATCACCTTCAGGCGGTAAGAGTAGGTCATGTGTGTAAATATCAATGAGATCAATACCAAACAATAGACGGGTGTGAATGGAAAATTCTTGAAAGGAGATGTACGTATTGAGTAGCTTTAGATAATCCGCTACGGCCTGATACACCAACTGTGCACAGACTCACCTTGCTGATGAACTCCGGAGCCACGTCCGGCGTGCTGCTGAACTCTCCGCACACTTGCAAGTCGCTGACGCAGCAGATGCCGTCCCTGAGCTCCGCCAAGGTGTGGGAGCCCGTCATCAGCAGAGTTACGTGGGGTCTGACGCAGGTGAACTGACGGGGTTCGGGGGAGGAGGAAATATCAGTACCGTGGAGATTAGGATGACGTCATAATTGGAGGGTTCTGGGCACCGTGGGAGAGGGGAAGGCTTACTTTCTCAACATTAGCCGGGTAGTAGACGTTGATTGTTAAAATGACATCTCCTTCAGGCACCATGTCAATGGCAGCCTTGGGTTTAATCCCGCCAGTTAAACGCTCCTGGTAATCACATAGCACATATTATATTAAGATAGAATAAAGGTTACAAGTGAAGTAGAATATATTTTTCACTCGGGTGAACCCACCAGTTCATCAGCGTAGAGGTCGTGTCTGTTCTTGTTGACTTTCGAGGCTGCTCTGAAATCTTGCCTCTTCTTTCTTTGTCTGTCAAAAACAAATCAGACCGCATTCAGTTTTGTTTTTGTTGGATACGATATGAAGAGCGACGGGTGAGGGAGAATCGTACATTAGTGTCCTCAGCGTCGGGTCAGAGGGAACAACGTTGGTGTCAGGCTGCTGATCGTCTGGGTGGCAACGAAGAGATCCAACACTTGAAAAGGAAAACAGGAGACAAAGTAATGTAAGTTAATGAAATATGCCAAAGGATGACTTTATGGCATCGGCAATAATAACAATCATCATCATAACAATACATAACCACACAACAGGAAAGTGACACAGTCAACACATTGGAGTTAATGTGTTGACGAACACATTAACGAACGTTAGGAACATTAGGATTATCAGTCTTCTTTGTTGAAGGAGCAAAACTCAACTCAAGTTTTTTTAGGAGAGGTAATAAAGGGGGAAAACACCAATTGTCTCACACATGCTACCCCTGAAGACACATCTGTATTTTGTATGTTTGTGTTCGTATTTATATTTCACGCTTTTCTTCCGGCCTCCTTTGGGACAGTCGTCGCTAATTGGCGTTTCGCGACATGCCGTAAACACGGTGCAGCTGCTCCTTGTTACCAGGTTACCATTCAGATGCTCCTTGGTGCTCGCATTGTTACCTTGACTCAAGTTGTACTCCTTCCAACACCGATACTTGCCCAGCAAACAGAATTCTTTGACACAACACGTTCGCTCCTACAAGCGGTGTTTACGGTTGCTGAATGCTAGTTAGCCAACGGGGCTAATCGTAATTACGTTAAAGTAACGTTACCTGCAGATGGACTTGAGGTCAGCCAGGGTGTCCGCACTCATCCCCATCTCTTTAGCGAAGTTAGCGTCAAACGTGTCCTCGGATTTCTTCTCGTAGGCGTAGTTACTCCGATCCAGCCGTTTCAACCACTCGTTTCTGAAAGAACCTATATGAAATATGTTGGTATTGACATCAGGGTATTCATATTCAGGGATGTTTGTGCCTGAGTCCACAGAATTACTGTGCATCGCCATTTTCCCCCGCGTAGAACTACGTACGCGCGCGGAGGGTTGTGGGTAATGTAGTTTTTACGTACGATGCGCAGCATCAGGGCAATGTGGAGGCTTCCAAAATCAGGAATCAGGGACATTTATTGACAAAATATGTTATCCATACAAGGAATTTGACATGGCGGTTGGTGCATGACATTAGACAGTAAGACAGTGGGACAATGGACAACAGGACAAGTAACAAGAAAGAAAAAAAAAGCAATGTTCAATTTACAGATTTACAATTTAAATCTATAGTTTGAAATAGATTAAAGGATATAGAAAATTAAAATGTAAAGTTAAGTTAAAAATAAAGTGCACTGGCGAATACATAACCATACTCTACACAACTGTGTTGTGAGCGTGTGTTAAAGTGACAAGTGTGTGTGGAGTATAAAGGGACGTCAGAGTCAGTCAGTGGGACCCGGGCTCTGTTGATGAGCCCGACTTCCGAGAAGAAACTGTGTGTGTGACGTCAGGGTTTGGTCCTGATGGACCTCAGCCTCCTGTCAGATGCTTATTTTACACAATGCACTTCTGTGCAAAAAAAAACAGCAAGTAATTGCAATCAAGTATCTTATAATTTAACTTAAAAGTCAGAAAAATCATCACATTATTCAAGTCCTATACATTTTTAAGTGATACATATATCTTCCATTTGCTGGTGCTCGCTTTTCTTAGAACTAATCATTTTTATGACACAGCGTCACGAAGAAGCTCCACAGACTCGAGTACAGAAACAACCAAACCACCGTAAATAAATAGTTAGACAGGGACATCACATGAAGGCAGATACCATGAATGTTAACCAAATCTACGCAAAACAGCTAATGTGTTGTCAAAGGGACGTTATAGTTTTGATTGAAGTGGAGTGAAGGAATTTATCCCAGAAGACATCTGATCTTTTGGAACGTTAACGACTTTCTTCTGCTTCTCCTTCTTCCCCCAGTGGTGTATGTCACTACGTTTAGTACTGGACTTAAGGACATCTTAAGTACAGTTTTGACAGATTTACATGACTATTTTCATATTTTAGTTACTTTATTTGTTTACCTTTACTCCAGTACATTTCCCTGACAGCTGAAATCACTCATTCTCCTTCAGGTTAAAACACATAACGAATTTATGTCAATTACAAACCGTTTCAAAGTTCAAATCCGTTCATGGCTTTTCATTTCCCACACAAAAAGGCTGCCACTTGGGGCCCCTTATGAAATATGACTATGAATCGTTTTTTTAGGATAGGTAATAAAGAGGGGAAACACCATTTTTCTCACACATGCTACCCCTGAAGACGTGTTACGTATGTTTGTGTTCGTATTTATATTTCACGCTTTTCTTCCGGCTTCCTGTGGGACAGTCGTCGCTAATTGGCGTTTTGCGACACGCCGTAAACACGGTGCAACTGCTCCTTGTTACCGAAACGGATTTTGAAACAACATTGATTTTAGTCTGTCTAAGGCTGTGTTTTAACTTTTTTGTGTAACTCTTAATGACGATTTTAAATGTGTGTAAAGCGTCTGTACTCTGAAAAATGCTCTGTAAATCAAATTATTATTATTATTTTTCTCAAGACACTTAAAACGGCTTTATTTAAGAAATAAAGAGATATAATAATGAATCATGTCAAAATAAAAAGGAAAAAGTCTGTTACATGAGATTGGATTTGTGCAGCACAACATGCTGCAAATTTGCACCATCAGCTGTGTGAATATTGTAAGTTGATTGTGAATCGGTGAGTTAAACTATGTCATGATAAAACCAAATCTTGTGATGCATCAATTCTATTCTGCTAGTGTTGCATCGATTCTATTTAATAAAGTCGTTTTAGAACCGTAGATTATGCTGATGATACGTCGCTGATACTGACGTTACGTGCAGTATTTTCACATCGCTGTATGGCACTTTTATATTAATAAATGTTATAAGCACGTAATCCGCCTCCAGTTAAGACTTTCATAAACATTCAGCGAACTCATGTCGTTGTTGTTTTTGCAAATGTTTTCCATGTCAAATTATTTTAAAACTTTGTAAGAATATACAATTGTTGTTATGGAACAATTATAATTTCACACATCCACTTAATCCAATTATCATGCCCTCTTGGGCGCACAGCGGTTAGTTTCGTGAGCACCAGTTTGTTTGATCAATGCGTGATTGTATCCACGGATAAATATAGTTCTTGTAAAGGTTTTTCTGGGCGGGACTTGTAAATCTGGCCACCCCTGAATATATAAATGATCGCTTCGTCTGCAAGTGAGGAGCCTTTCATCGCTGAGGAAAATAAAGACTTTGCCTCTTATCTTACCTACTTTTCAGTGTTCAAATGGAGATGGATGAAGACAAGTCACTTCAACAGGTAGATGGTTTGATGAACTTTGATTTATTTCAACTTTTTTCTACAGATGCTTTTGTTTAGATTTGATTAGTTAAGATGAGTAGAGTCGTTAAAAGTAGTTTTTTCTTAATGCATCATGTTTTAAGGTCTGAAACGAACAAATCGAATGACAAACACATTTTATTACTTCACTCTCGTCTCATCACATTTTATTTTTCAGGTGGACTTAAACAAAATAAGTGAGGATTCAATGTAAGTGAAATATTGTATTTTAGAGGTTTAACAGGAATTTGTGCTTGTTTTTCAAAGTTGGCAAGTATGGAAAATAGTTACCCTTCACCCTCTCAAATGGGATGTCATTCAATGGAAGACGTTTGTTGTAAAGCAACACAAACAACCACCGGAGGTCACTAAATATCTTAGTGATACTTTAGCAATTAATTCTTCAAACTGCATATACTTACTTAAGTTCCGCCTGGCCTCTATGGTTATATATTCATGAGCTCCCATCAACTTGTGTGTGATTTGTTTTTAGATCATATTTCTGTTTTGATGTAGAAGCCTCATTTTATTTGTCATTCATTCCTTCAGGTCACCCGACATGAATTTAGAAGCCGCATTGAAGGAATGCTCCACTGCGCTCAACCTTTTTCTGAACAACCGCTTCTCTGATGCTTTGGGTCTCTTAAAACCCTGGTCAGTCACTGACACTGAAACAGCATATATGAATACAGCTCCTTCACACTGCCGGTTGTACAATAACATTTAGTTATAAGCGTTACTTTTCAAATGTGTCTACATCCCCCCCCCCCCCCCCCCCATCAGCAAGAGTCTGAGTACGTACCACGCAATGGGCTACAGCAGCATCTTGGTGATGCAGGCCGGCATGACCTTTGAACCAAAGGACATGGATGCTGCCATGGCATCACTGGGCGAATCCCTGCAGACCTGCCAAAGGTACGGCTGCTACAGTTTTAAGTTCCCACTACAACAATGTTTACAAAATGTGGTGCATTTCTGAGTAAGACAATTAGAGTCATGGGGAATATTTCATTGGACACCTTGTAATACAAACAAAATACCGTCATGGTTTAATCGTGCTCATTAATCTTTCACCATATGGTGGATTCAAACAACTTAGATTTCGGAAGAAAACTGGGATCCTGGAGACTTTAACCAACCTGTGGAGCAGGCAACCAGCTGACAACCTGACAGAAGGTGAGTGAAAAGCATGCAGACTAAAAAGAGGTCGAATGAGCCATAAAGTTAAGTACCTTGTTGTTTTATTAAAAATAAAGAAAATGTTATTGTACACAAAAGGTGAACATTGGGTGTGAGACAAATTGCATTAATTACCTTAAGACAGTGATTCAAGTTAAAATGCACAGTGACAACATGAGAGTTTAGTGCAGGGTGTATACAACGTGTCAATGTGTGTTGTATATGTAATATGTTGACTGTAACCCTCACCCCGTTGTTAACAGAGGAGATGCATGCAGAGCTGTGCTATGCTGAAATCCTGCTGCAGAAAGCCTTTCTCACATTCCTTGACGAGTCGATAATTGGTTTCATCAAAGGAGGCATGAGAATCCGAAACAGTTATCAGATTTTCAAGTAAGAAGCTTGAATGGGGGGTTTTGTTAAGGGGAATAATGTCATGACCCACCATTGAGAAAAGGAAAATAACATACATCATCGTATTTGACCATATTATCTTGTCTCCTAAACTAGGGATTGCCAGGCCCTGGCTAATGTCACAAAAGACATGGAGAAGCAGAAGAGCATGTACATACATTTTAAGGGCGGTGTCAACATGGGCATTGGATCATTTAATCTGGTGAGTCACGTGGTAGAACAAAAGGGTTTGGTCACATCCTATAGACATGGGTTTTTTCTTTAATCAAACAAAGTATTGCTGTTAAATTGGATCCTTTTTTTCTGTAGATGTTATCGCTGCTCCCATCCAAAGTCCTCAGGCTGATGGAGTTTTTGGGCTTCTCAGGAGACCGGGTAGGTTTCCCTCAGTATGCAGCTTGTGTATGTAGCGTTTTTTCTTATTTTTTCTAACATAAAACCCAAGGCCCATTTGCCAATTTTTTCTCTTTTTCTTTTGTAGGAAACAGGTTTGTCGGAGCTAAGGGAGGGAGCAGCCGGCAACAGCCTGCGCTCTATCCTCAGCACCCTGACGCTGCTGATGTTTCATCTCTACATCACTGTGATTCTGGGTAATTTTTTCATCCAGGGATAAGCTGAAATACCTCATTAAATTGTAGTTTGTGATGGTCAGGAAATACTTACTCTGCTCGTGTTCTTCTTCCCTCAGGTACTGGTGAAGGAAACCTGACTGAGTGTGAAGCCCTGCTGGAGCCCTACGTGGAAAAGTTCCCCAATGTGAGCAGCGATTAATGCTGATTCTTGCTCATGGTAAATGTAACTACTTTCACTCGGTGGAACGGCATCATTTTGATTTAACGTGTCTCTGTGTCGTCCAAAGGGAGCTCTTATTCTTTTCTACACCGCGAGAATTGCTTTGCTCAAAGGAAACTTCACTTTTGTGAGTACTGGTCTAACAAGTTCCTTTTTTTTCATTAAGTTCATGTTTTTGTTGAAGAAAAAAAATAAAAAACGCTTGTGTCTGTATTCTTTTTGCAGGCACAGGAAAAGTTCCTGGCATGCATTGCAGCACAGGAAGAGTGGCGGCAGATTCACCACCTGTGTTACTGGGAGCTGATGTGGGCCTACTCATTCGAACAGAACTGGAGGGAGGCGTATCGGTACGCTGACCTGCTCTGCAAAGAGAGCAAGTGGTCCCAGGTGACGAGTACCACCTCTTCTCCCTTTGACCTGCTGCAAAAGTGCAAAAGCATTCAAGTGCATTTTTATCTCCTGCTACAAGCTGACTGCTCTTCTCCTGCAGGCCACCTATACATTTCAGAAAGCCGCCATCCTCAGCATGCTGCCAGAGGAAGAAGTGATCGAACTTGGAGAAAATGTGGGAGAGATATTCAGGTGTGTGATGGAGGGAGCCATTTCTTTTTGAAGTTCTGCGGTCGTCGCACGGGGGTTATGAAACATTCTGGTTCTGGTGGTTCTGTTTGCAGGCAGGTGGAGGGCCTCAGGCTGAGGATTGCTGGGAAGTCGATCCCGACAGAGAAGTTTGCAGCGAGCAAGGCCCAGCGATACTCTTCTTCTGCCCCAGTGAAACTAGTTGTGCCTGCTCTGGTGAGGATGAGTGTCCACTCCGTCTCTAGATGACTCCACAACGAGAACATAGAACTGGATTGACAACACATGTAACTTTTGAACCACAGGAAATGATGTACGTGTGGAACGGTTTCTCAGTGGTTGGCAAAAGACCAGAGTTGACTAAAAGCATCTTGACCACTTTGGAGAAAGCAGAGGAGCAGCTCAAAGACGATCAAAGTGAGAGGAACCGCAGAACTTCCAACCATATGAACTGATGTCAATTTGACACTAACAGCGTTTTATCTGATGTCTAGATCCATCGGTGTATCACGTGGATGACCAGTGTGTTGTTCAGCTGCTGAAGGGACTTTGTCTGAGACAGATGGGGCATCTGGAGCAGGCTGAGCTCTGCTTCAATCACGTCATTTCCAGGTGAGGCCGTCTTAATGCCGGCGAGACACACTCTCTCTCAGGAAAATAAACCAGAACATAGTCACTAATCATTCGTAACAAACTCGTCAACTGGGTTTCTGTCTCTCAAAGACACTTGTTGATTCTCATTTGCATCACATTCGATACTGTGTTAATGTTAAAAACAACATGTTACATGTTTGATTTATGAGTTTTATTAATATTCTTTCACTTTTGCATCTGAACATAAAGATGTTTATCTAAATCCTACAATTGTAACGTCTTGTCAAATATATATTTTAGTGATTTAAATTGCATTACTTGTATTTTGTATTTATCCATACATTATTTACCTTGTCTTGAGGAACACGAGTCATAAAGGATTCAAACTTTCAGATGTTGAGACTTTACACCTGAAATTGGGCGCCTGTGACACTACTGAACGAACCAACTGAACTGACTTTGATTATTTGTTATTTTTGGGCAGTGAAAACGACATCAAGCACGACAACTATCTGGTGCCATTTTCCATGTATGAGCTCGGCCTGTTGCACAAGCAGAAGGGTGACTTCAACACAGCCATCACAACGATGGAGAGTATCAAGTAAGTGTTATAGAGTCAGTTCTGCATGTGCAGTTACATAAAGCATCTGGATGCTGTTTTCTCTTAAAGTCAGAAAGGTAATTCCCAAAATGCCCGGACAAAATAACAAAGTCAAATTCTGTACTGCCATGTTATTCTAAAAGCTGATAAAGGATCTTAATTGCAGGGCGAACCACAAAGACTACAGCATGGAGTCGAGGCTACACTTCCGCATCCACGCGGCGCTCAACACCATGGGCTCTTTTTCAGCCAAGTTTCCTCCTTCCCGCACGCCGGCTTAACAGACTTCACTGCAGGACGCTCAAGAGAACTAAGATCAAGTCTCAACCCTGATAGCTTGAAATCTCGTTGATGGCCATCTCACTGTCAATGGCTTGATATTTACAGAAAATACAGTTACAAACCTGTGCAGGTTTTGTATTTTTTAGTTAGTATTTGAATTGAATCGAGCGCTTGAAAGGGCAATCAGTAAACAAAAAAAACTATTGCCCTTCAAAGTCTCTAATAATGTAATTTATAATTAGAGAAAATGTCACTTGTCTTGTTTTATTTATGACATTAAGCGTGTTTTAAGGATTTTGATGTTTTTGTAAACCTTACGCTCTGGTACAATTCAGCCATTTTCTACTGCTAACAATCTCCTTGTAAATAACAGTTGAATCTTTTTTTCTGCGCAGTATGAATATACCTGCTGTTAAATTATCTAAATTAAGCTTATGAATTAATGAATGTACTATATTTAATGTTGGCAAAAAATGTAAGCAAATGTTGTGTATACCAAGTTTTGACAGATTGGATCAATGAACTCTGATCAAATGAATCACAAGATACAAAATAAATAGTGTGTACTTCTTTGTCCATATAAGGAGAATGAGTTGGTAACTATGCTTTCTTGTTTTTATGGAAACTCCATGTTTCCATTTCCAATTCTGTCCTCCCCAGTTTCTCCCAAAGTTTCCTGCACATTGTTCTTTTTGCAATTTGACGATGCACCATATAAAACCTTAATAATAAAAGCCAGGTGGAACAATGGGCATAGAGGATTTCAGCCTGTCCCCAGTGTCATATACAATGAAATATGATCATTTGAATCCTTCAGAAATGTTTGATCACAATTATAGTTTTACTTTATTTCCAATGCTACTACATTTCACCAGAAATTAAAATTGTTTGTAAAATTCCCAACGTCTTGTTGTATTTCCCTGATAACCACCTCCCGCGTCAGGGTATCTCTCTCCATTTCTTTATTTTTTATCACATTGGCAGAATAACTGAGAATGTGTTGCTAAACAACGACAGAAGATAATAACATGTCTTCTTTCAGACTAGTGGAAACCAAACATTTAATACATTTAGGTGCTTATTATATGTCTGGATTTCTTTAAAAATCACAGAGAATCTCTTGGCCAATGTCTGTATGTTCATACATAACATTTCAGTAAACTTGTTGTACAGAAGTACTGTAAGTCAATTTTTTTTTGCCTTTCTACTGCTGGATAAGATCTTTGGAGATATTAGCCATTTTGAATATGACAGTATATTTATTATTACATTAGAACCTTTTTTCTGATTTTTTTTCTAAAGCTCTTTTATGACCATGTAAAGGTTTACATTTAGAAAATGTCCAGGTCAGGTCAGTGGCAAAAAATATGTATCGTCATTTTGAGTTTTCTCATCAATTGTAATTGTTCTTTTGTTTCACAAGGAGGAGTCATGCAGAAAATATTGTCAAATCCAATCCAACATTACAGAAATGTTGTATAAAATAATTCTGATACATTACAATGACAATCCAGCAAAATTTTCCAAAAAGGTTCCAAATAATCATACCATCCTTCCTGATTGCATTCTTTGACAAGTTGCACCTTTCTAGCATAGTGTAGCACGTACGTCCATGTGTCGCTGCACTCAGCTGTCAGTGCTGCTGACCACGTGGGCAGTGAGGCGATCAGCTGACTCCGTCGGAGGAGGAAGAGGGGTGAAGATGGAAGGGAACAGGGACGAGGCTGAAAAATGTATAAATATAGCGACGAAAGCTCTACAAGCCGGAGATAAAGAGAAAGCGTCCAAGTATCTAATCAAGGCAGAGAAGCTGTATCCAACGGACAGAGCCAAAGGTAAGGCGGCAGGTGACTAACCGGTCACGGCTAACCTAGCGATGGAATAACCACACTGGAAATGACCTAGCTTAGCTAGCTTAGCTTACGTTTTTTAACGGCACTCACGTCTGAGTCTCACAGCTGGTCGCCTGTTGACTATTGTACAAGACAGATTTACATGACTAGTTAATGTTATTTGAGATTAAGCGGTAATAATAAAACCGGAAATAAAGCAACACGCCCGAGTTAGCGTTAGCTAACTAAGTTGTGGGCCTAGCATTATCTTAGCTAAACTAGCTAGCACGTCGCTAGCGAGTAGTCTCATTGGATTTGCATTGTAACGTTAAGTGCTGACGTTACTTCTCGCAGCTATCGGCGGAGCCACGCAAAGCAATACACGGCACCGAAACGTGTAACGTTAACGTCAACCCGCCCACCGGCGGATTCACGGTTTCACCGGTTTACCGTTCACGCTAGCTGTCATTCATCGTGACATCTTACACGACTAGCTAGCTGCCATTTACAGCGAGTGTGTTAGCTGCCATTTCACGGTGCCTTTTACGCAAGTGCACGCTGGCCTGACCTACGCTATTGTTGTGTAGCTAAATAGGCCGTGGGGGTTCGTAGGGCAGCAGCCTGGAGAGGGACGCAGTCACGGCTACGACTTCATGCCGGCCGACCCACTGCCAATCCCTTAATTGAATGATTGCCCAGTGAATATAGGTTAGGCTCATCCGGGTCACCGGGCCGTCTGTGAGGTGACCGCAAACCGGTTAGACAGCGGAAGGACGGGAGGGACAAGCGTGATCTGCGGTTGCGACGTCAGCTTTAAAAGGCTCTTTTCTATACAGGTGTGTGTGTGTGTGTGTGTGTGTGTGTGTGTGTGTGTGTGTGTGTGTGTGGTAATGACAGTTCTCGAGCTGTCAAAAGGCGAAATGTCTCTTCACGGCACACACGTGGACAGGACACAGATTTTGTTGTTCAGGGGAGCAAATCCCACCCATCCGTTTTCTGTTGTTTTAGCAGAGTGTCAAAGAACGTAGTGGCTTTTGTGCTGCACGAAGGGAATGAATGAAGAGGCCGCAGGGGATGAGACCAGGGAGTGCGTTCTCCTGATGCTGCAATCCGAGACATATGCCACATACAGGATTGGCAGAAGTAGGCACTTGATGCCTCACGTTGAAGAGAGAAGGTTGTAAGAAGCTGTCAATGTGATGATGTATCCCAACACTGCACCAAGAGGGGTGTATTTGGTGAAATGAATAGATTATGATTGATCAGTGTGGGTACATTTGTTTTTTTGCCCCCACAAAAACATATAATTCAGCATAAGAAAAGCATCTTGAGTAATCCGCAGAGAAACATTAACTATGACTTTGTCAACATGCTAACTAGTGTAGGGTGCAAACGGCTGTTTATGTTTCGCGTGACAGCACAATGACGAATAATCCATTCATAAACAAAAAAGGAACATTAGAATAGTTAAAAGCTTTTGAGAGAGAGGGATGATTAGGCTGCTCTGCTAATGGCTGTGCTCCCTCTGAATATGTATTTATGCATCAATGACCATGTTGTCTTCATTGAAAACATACTTGACCCGTGAGTGCTTTTCACTCAGGACGTAGTTTGCGGCGCTCGAGCTGGGAATAATGGGTTTCTGAATGCAGTTGTGGAATTCTGAGTGAAAAGACACTGCAAATGGCATAAATGAGTAAATATCAATTCTGAAATCTCCAAAAAGTTGAATCATGATTATGAAACATTGTGATTAAAGTACAGCAAACACGTTAATAACTTGTATTCTTTATAGATTGGGAACACCTCATCCCTACCTGCCTTTAGAGCAGAGTTTATTGATCATTGATGAGTTGGTTTTGGTCAGGTGGACATGTTCGAAAAGGATGCTTTTTTTTACCTTTTCATGTTTGCGTTTTTTCTTCACTTTGCAGCAAGACTAGTGTGGGGATTTAATCTGCTTATGAAGGAGCTGCTGCCATGACACTGTAATGCCAGGTTTTATCCAAAGTCATCTTAATGTCCTATATCATGTTGGAATGCACGCTCATAATGCACAATGTCATCCCTGTAACACACAACACTGTACTTATTAAATAATAAACTAAATGAAATACGTTTAAAGTTTATCAAGTACAAAAAGAATGACCAGTTCTTATTCAACTTTAGTTGCTTCAGTATGCACCAGGTGATCCACTGAAGATCCTCAAGCCCAACAGGTGCCCGGGCCCGGTCCACAATGTTGACTTTCAGTAGGACTCGACCTCTTGGTTTGGATGTTCTTGCACGTCATGTCGTACCCGTCCACATACTTACAAGCTTCTCCAGTCTCTGATTGAAGCCAGTGCCTCATTGTACTGGACCAAATCTGACTTGTGGTTTCTGCCGAGTGAAGTGACGCCTTGAGGACTAATCTTCAAACTAAGAGCTATTAAAAGGTCTCATTGGACATGTTTCCAACTGGACAGTTGACCATTTGCATGTGTGCTGTGTTTCTAACTACTTGAGAAACTTGACATTTTATGTAACTAATACTGAACACGTATATAAAAATACTATTGACCGTGTTGTGTTTTGAATCTTGATACCGAATCTGGAGTGCTTGGACACTCATAACGAAGGAAATAGTTTGTCACTCAATAACCTTCAGCATCTACTCCTCCTTTAGCTCTGTTGGACGCGTTAACGAAGAACGGGAGCTCTGCGGGTAACGGTGCATACCGTCGACGGGCAGCCGACAGCACCGGTGCACAGCCGGGCGGGGAAGGCCAAGAGTCTGGGGGAGGCGACTCGACTAAAGGCTTCACCAAAGACCAGGTCGAAGGAGTGCAGAGGTGAGAACTTTGGGATTCGCTGGGTCCTCCCTTTCATGGTGTAGTTCTTTGCAGACTGATTGGTACTGTAATCCGTCTTGCTCCTATTTTGGTGCTTCTCTACAATTTGGCCCAGTGACGGCAGCACTGTTTCCATCACACTCGATTAGCCCTCAGACGTGTGGCTGCAGCAGGACACCGTAGTCTCTAGCTGCAGTGTTGTGTGAACACACGGCTAACTGTCATGGGAACATGGGAGCCAGAGACGGGCAAGTCGACTCATTTTGTCCGCCGCTGATGGCCTCAGTGAAATCCTAGAAAGGTGCACATGGCAACTGGAGTGCGTTCAGAGGATAAACATGCTGCTTGTCGCTCTGTAATCCGACCAGTGTGTTGTGCTCATACATATGTAATCGTTCTATTCCCTAGTGTTTTTATGCAACATCCTTTGGGGAAGCGTCAGTTCTATTGCATCATGTCTTTTAAGAAAAATAGTTTACCATAAAACTGTTTCCCATGTGACCTCATTAGTGACCGTTCTCTAGTCAGGATTCAGTGGCGGTAACTTAAATCAAGATTATATGATCAAATCATTAACAATTAATATAATTCTGTTATTTTTTTACAGCAAATTGTAATCATAAACTGACGAAATGATAAATGGTATATTTTTTGTACACATGTTAAGAAGTTATGTCTGTTGTATGCGTGACTATTTGAACAGAATATGTCAATCAGCGTATTTGTTCTATATGTAGATTTTTGTTTGCTTTTTTGCGATCAAGATGATATAAAATATTGTAACATTGACCTCAACCCTAGGCCAGAGTATATGCTGCTCTGTTTTGACAAATAAAGTATACATGTTTGACCTTCACAAGGTGACAGCAAAATAAGTTGTACCGATAAAGTTGAGCTTTAAAGAACATTGTTCTCCTCTGCCTCGGTTGGACTGGTCAAGAAGATCCACTGAATTGTTTTCAGCTGCTGCACGTTCTGTCCCTTTCTTCCAGAATCAAGCGGTGTAAGGACTACTACGAAGTGCTGGGTGTCAGTAAAGAAGTCAATGAGGATGAGCTAAAGAAAGCCTACAGGAAACTAGCGCTCAAGTTCCACCCGGACAAAAATCATGCACCTGGAGCAACAGAGGCCTTTAAAAGTAAATCTTTGCAATTTACGGATGTACTTTTAAATGCGGCTCACGTGTGATGTAAAAATACTGCATGTGATGCAAACGATGAATCTCCGAGCATTGTATTATAAGTTCAGAGTGTATCTATGATTTAGTGATTCCCGCCACGCGGCGGTGAAAATGGTGACTGTTGAGCTGGTGGCTAGAAAGTAGCGACGCTAACCGGACTAACAGTGCAGACATCACAACGTCTGAAATGATAGATTTTCAAAAGGTCCTCCTCTCCCTGATGCATCAATTGTGTTCCTCTTCCAGAGATTGGTAATTCATATGCAGTGCTGAGCAACCCAGAAAAAAGACGGCAGTATGACCTGACGGGCGGAGAGGAGCCGAGCAGCCCGGGACACTCGCATGGAGGAGGAGGAGGTGGAGGCTTTGACTTCCACAGGGGCTTCGAGGCCGACATCACTCCCGAAGACCTCTTCAATATGTTCTTTGGAGGTGGCTTCCCTTCCTGTAAGTGATTCAATAACATTTACACGCCACTTGTATGGGATTGGTGTTTATTTTTATTCTACCCCATACATTACTTTTTACCTTTTTTGTGGGCTTTTATTATGCTGCAAAATGGGGCTACAACTGCATTTTGTTGTGTAATCCTGTTGTACAAAAACAATGAGACACCTTGATCCTTTAATGTAGGACAGCAGGAACATACGGTATGGAATGCTGATCTTCGAGCTGCAAATGGTGACAGTCCATATTCTCTGCATCTGACCTTAGTCATTCAATTTGTCTGCAGCAACCACGCACACCTTCACCAACAGCAGAACAAGCTATAGCAATCAGACGGACAACCGACAGGAGAGAACTGAAGAAAGGGGAGATGTATGTACATATCGTATTTTGAATTAAACATTTTATTTGCTAAAGTACATTATGATAAGAAATGGTGTGTGTGCGTGTGTGTGCGTGTGTGTGCGTGTGTGTGCGTGTGTGTGTGTGTGTGTGTGTGTGTGTGTGTGAGAAAATGTGATACTTACTGAACAGCGTTTGCTTCCAGGGGGGTTTCTCGATGTTCATCCAGCTCGTGCCCATCGTGGTCCTGATTTTGGTGTCAATACTGAGCCAGATGATGGTTTCCCCTCCACCCTACAGCCTCTACTCTAGACCGTACGTACACACACGTACACAAGCCTTTTCTGTTTTTTATTTATAAAGACTTGCGTGTGGCCACACATTTGGTCTTATTCGCTTTCCATCAGTAAAACTGATTGCAACATGTAGTGTCATAACATTTCACAAATAGAAAATATTTGCCTTTAACATGTACTATACTGTTGTCACAGTTAAGCTGATCCTATAAAACGCCTTCAAGGTGCAACATGTGTGGGGAACAAATGCTTTTCAGTATTTTGACAACAACTTGTTACTTCTGTCTCCTCCAGGTCCACGGGTCAGACTGTAAAACGGCAGACAGAAAACCTGCATGTGGACTACTACGTCTCAAGAGATTTCAAGTCGGAATTTAAGGGCTCGGCGCTGCACCAGATTGAGAAAAATGTGGAGGACGATTATGTATCTAATGTCAGAAATAACTGTTGGAAGGAGAGACAGACGAGTGAGTAACCAATACACCCGCAGGAACTAGCCTACTGATTTCAGTAGTTCAAAGTTTGTGCTTTGCACTTCTTAATCCTGCACTACCACGTTTTGTCTTTATTTGTAATCACTGACGTTGTTTTTGTGCTCGTCTCCTTCAGAAACAGACCTGCTGTACGCTGCTAAGGTGTACAGGGACGACAGAATGCGCAAGAAGGCAGAACTAATGACCATGGACAACTGCAGGGAGCTGGACAGACTAAATAACCTATTCAGAGGAGGATGAGGTGGATGCTTTCAGGTCGTGTAAATGTAAATGAATAGATGTGTAAGTAATGTTTTTTTTTAAGAAAGAGTCTTTACACTAGAAGCAAAAAGCCACTTAAATAACATAGTTCTATTGTTAAAGTTTTAAAAATGTCCCTCTCCTCATAACCTTTCATCAGCCACCTTCCTCACTCCAGCCTGACCGCGGGAACCGCCTTGTTAGACACCACACACACACACACGCTGTAGAAAGCCGACCGCAGACCCGTTTCTTCTTTCTTTTTTTTACTCTTCTTTTCTCGTATTTTCCTGGGAAAAAGAAGATGGACATGGACACTTGATTGTAAAGGCATGTGCTTTGAGTCGTGAGAACCTAAACAAATCACAGCTTTTGGCATCATCTGCTTGACATGCGTATAATCTGAGAGACTTTGTTTGGAGGTGCTGTCCTCTAGCCAAATTAATTTCGTGAAGAACACGAACAAATGAAGAAAAGAAAATAACACAGCTGCTTCTAGCTTGCCACTCGGCCCCGAGTGCGGGTGAAGATCAGTGGATTGTGAAGAGATACCTGTGATTTTGCTACTAGAGAACATTTTATGTCGGCATCTTCAAAATGTGAAGTTGGTTTGGACTAACTTGGAAGGACATTGAAACTGTTATTCATAAATGGTGGGACATTTTCATTTTTGAATGTTTAAATTTTATGCAGTTATTTAAGAAACTATAGAAGAAAGTGTTTTTCTTCGATGCTCGCCTAATCATTTAAATAAAGTAAAATTATTACCAATGACTAGATGTATATGTGTCTTTGATTCAAATGATAAATTCACCAAAAGTATAAAAAAGACACTTCCTCATTTACATCTGGTGTTATATAGTTATGCAGATCATTTTATTTGCCAAAGTCAGTTCTGAGATTCGTGCTTCTACATCAGGGGTGAATGGAAATTGTGAAACACTTATTATTTTGTATAGTCTTGAGTAACGAGATATGAGTGACTCGTTGCAAAGCAGTGGAATGCAACACAAATAAAATGCATGATTATTAAGTGTATTTTTTTTAGCTACATAGAGAATATACTGGAAACCCCTATTTGTGTCCCTTTTGGTTTAACAATTAATTATTTTACTATTCTATAGTCTTGTGAAAGACGAACAGTAGAAATATATTCAACATGCATTATAAATATTTTCATAGTGATTCATTATTGGGGAATGTACGTAACATAAATTGCCCTATTTATTACAATAACTATTTGAAACAAGCTGTCAAATGAGTTGTGTGAAAAGCACATGTAGAACACACAGGTAGCTCAACTTTTTTTGCACTGATATACAATGAACTAATGACTAAAATACACTTTGAAATGTAAATCAGTATAGAACTGAACAATTGAAGAAATCTCCCTGAAGTCAACATACAGGGACCATCACATGCATCGAGGCCATAATGAGGACCCATCATATATGTAGCCTACATGGGAGACTTTAATGGATCATTAGCTCGTTGAGATGTTGCTGCTACATTTTTACTTCAGCAGCGGGACTATGAATATAATGGATGCTGGATACTGCAACGGAATACACTACTGATTTTGCTATGGTGGCTGACACAATTTTAAAAACGGCTGAAATACATTTTAAATACAGTTTTCACCAATGAAATCACCGTTTTCCATCAAATACTAATATCTCCTTTAATGACGTGGCGACGGGCGACATCATTTTTATTGGCATAAAACCAGTCACGTGGTAGCGTCAAACCCGGAAGCGACACCGACAGCTGAGGCGGTTGGTCTCTCTTACCTGCCAGGTGCCCGTGAGAGTTTGGAACAACCAGAAGCGAAACCTAAGATGTTAACGGGAATATTTTTGTTTCTTTTAGACGAATAAACCAGCCTCGATCCAACGAACGTGCCGCGAAACGCTGTTTTCTTAGCGGACGATGCGCCGCCGCGGCCACGTCTGTGTTTTGCTCCTGAGCTTGTACTGTTGTGGAAGTGTGTCCGCTTGCGAAGGAGAGCCAGAGACTCCGGACTGGAGGATGACTCTGAAAACGATCCGTAACGGAATACACAAGATCGACACGTACCTGAACGCAGCGCTGGACCTGTTCGGCGGCGATGACGGGTTGTGTCATTATAAGTGTGGTGATGGTAAGATTTCTTCTTCTGTCATTAAATGTCAATGTGAGCGACTGAGCAAAGAAACTTTTTTTTACTAATATTTGCTGTTTTTCATGTAGGATTGCCAGGGCTGTATATTACATGCATGCATCCAGCATTATTCAAACCTGTACTTTCCCCCCCAAAAAGAGAAAGAAGTACAGATAATTAGTAGGGACAATAAGTTTACGCAACACTGAAGATGCGCACTGTGGCCGCTGGGTGCTGCAGAGTAAGCCAGTCCATTGTGGTGTCCTGATTTGGTTTTATCTCTGACGGCAAGATAATCGGCAGAACAAAAAAACATCTGCGACCTTTGCTCCTCTCTCGCAGGTTACAAGCCGGCGCCTCGTCCCGGATACAAGAAACCCCCCCCGAACGGATGCGGCTCCCCGCTGTTTGGATTCCAGGTAGTCTGACACAGTTTGGGAGGTTCCCTACAATGTTTGGGAAAAGAAAAGTCGGTCACCGTGTTAGTCCTGGAGTAAAGAGCAACTCAAAACTGCAATATTCTTTCTGTCCATATTCAGGAGGGTATATAAAATGACAAAGAAAGAAAAATGTGACGTGATACATCAAGACAGCGGTATTGTAAGCAATAATAAAAAACATAGACATTTGTTCCAATGTTTCCAGAATACCTTGCATCACTCCATGCAGGCTCAGTTGAGGCCTTGATGATTACGTTCACAGATTAATTTAATCAAAATTTGTGGAGTCATGTGCTTGAGACAGCATGAAATGTGAGCACATCACGAGTCACAAACCGTATTGCCTGTTGCTTAATATTTTAGCTTTTTTAGTTATGTGAATGTTTTTATATCCCAAACGAATCATGTTGGTGTTGGAAATAAACAGGAATCTGCAGTGAAAGACATGCCAAACGCAACCTTTTAATAACCAAATTTCAGGCGTTCTAGTTGTGTTCTAGACTCATTAAAAAAAAAAAAAAAATCAATATGTAATTGGATTTCCTACCTATCAAATATGGATTATGTGGTATGGTTCAAACATCCAGCATCGCTCAGGCTTAAATAAATGGGAAACAAATAACATTTGTTTTATTTTACTCATTTTTTTAGCAATGGTTATGTGATGGTTGTTTTTCATTTTCAGTGCTACTTTGAAAGTTCACTTGACTCATTGTATTGTGTATATAATTATTTCTTGTTTTACCAACCAATCACTGAACTATCAGCACGTCTTTTGAATCATGGGTAATGCATTCCTTCTACTGCCTGGTGGCAATTTCAAAACACATTATAAACAGACATCTTTTTTTTTTTTTGCAGTTTGACATTGGCATCCCATCCATGACCAAATGTTGTAACCAACATGACCGCTGCTACGACACCTGCGGCAGCGAGAAGCACGACTGCGATGAGCAGTTCCAGGACTGTCTGGAGACCATCTGCAGGAATGTGCAAAGAACTCTGGGATTGGCCCAAAGTGTCCAAGGTAAGGGGCGGAGCCAACTGACACTTCTGATTTCTAGATTTTGTGCACAGTTCACTTGCACTCTTAGTTGACTTGAAGATGCTGCAGACATGTTGCACCAGGGAGGGTGTATGTGATGATTATTGTAAGCTCTTTTCTAGCTCCTGCAGGCATTCTGTATGCGGGCGCGCCCACATTTAATAGAGCAGTTAGCATTATTAGTAACGGCTGTGACTAGTTCTGCTTAACTATGCCAAGTAAAAATAGTATATAATATGATTTGATGTAGAACAGGTGCACCAGAAAAAGTGTTTTACCTAAAAGTGCTGAAATACGGTGAATCGTTTACATGAAATGTTGAGACGAAGCAATGATTCCGTGCTGTAGGATAAAAAGAGTTACAGAGCTGGTGCAGGTTAAGTAATGTGTACAAACAATTGTAGAACACCGTTTGTCCAGCAGAGGGTAAGGTGGTACTTCTTCAGCACACTGTGAACCTTGACTCATAACTACAACATTACGCTCACCCTCGAATTCATCAACAACATTCGTCATGAAAATGCCTCAATATTTAGGATTAAAGGCCTATCAAATCCATCTTGCTACCGTTCTCTGTGCTGCGTGGATTTTTTCTTTAGGTTAGCTTCACCGGCTCAATTACCATAGTGGCCGACCCTGAGGTTTAGTTACCTCCCTTTCTGAAACAGACAATCCAGAGTTTCCCCTCATCTCAGGGTTTCACTAAACCCGCTTCTTGAATCGGACCCCTGTTGTCCTCCGTCTTGTATTCAGCTAATGTTCTTCTATTCGTTTTGTTTTCTGTCCTTGGCAGCTTGCGAGTCGGCAGTGACTCTGCTGTTTGACGCGGTTATGCACATGGGATGTAAGCCGTACCTGGACAGCCAGAGGGAGTCTTGCGTGTGTCAGTATGAAGTGAAGAAGGAACTGTGACATCGACCGCAGGATCAAGACTGTGGGACGGACAACACTGATGGAAGGATGCAAGCAACAATATAGTATCTTTCAGATTTGCTCAGGGATAAAGCTTCTTTGGCCTGCACTGACTTGTGTCCATCGCCTCCCTATATTGGAGTTTTGAAATGTAGACATTCATAAGGTGAAGCAAATGTGAACATAACTAGTGAATATTTAATATCTATGAAGTTAATTATTTATATTTGGTTTACAAGGTGTAATGTTTTTGTCATTTAATGGACTGAAAGCCGGTTGGCCAGTTTCTCTGGTTCTTAGATGCTTGGGTAGCAACCAAGACTTTATTTTATAGGTTAGTAAATTCTTCATAGTTCCCAAATTATTAGACCTGTAAAGTCATCTCATCTCATCGTCAACCACTTATCCAAGCTTGGGTGTAATGTTACCTGTAATAAACACCAAATGTATTTAGCAAAACTTTCAATACATTATTTGATGTATAAAACTGTTAAAAAAATGTTCCACTAGAAAACCGTAAAAAGATTTATATCATATGATGGTGGATGCACCAGTGCACTCAAACAATGATAAAGTGATAACACTGTGGATTAAACATGTCATAAATAATATATATATATATATATATATATATATATATATATATATATATAATAAAGAAACTTTTATGTATAATTCTGCGTGTCAGTTTTTGTCATAGAAATGATTGTAGAAACATTGTTTCTTTTAATCAGCAGAGCAAAGCTTACAAACAAAAATCTGTGACTCGCAATGTGGCGAACACGGAAGCGCCGGACGTTCATCTTTGACTGACACGCGTGCGAGCCAATCGCGTTCCGGTCGTCGCTCTCGGCCAATGACGTGTAAGGGAGGAGGGGCCACACCGAGCCCCATCGGTGTTACTTTAACGAAGAAACTCATTTTTTGACGGTGTGAGAAGAAGTCAAGGCGGTCGGTGACCATGTCCGACACGACAGGAGACGGACGTGGAGGTAACACATTCATGACACGTTTGCCATTATGACTAAAAAGTAAAATGTGGACTTTAATCCATCGGCTGTTCGATGTAAAACGCCTCCGCGTTTGATTGAAGCTCGCTTTACTACTTTGTATGTTCCGTCAGTTTGTTGTCTTCGTGTCGGGACTTGATCGCTGTTTCTCTCCTCAGGAAGAGTTGCTTCACCCAACAAAGCAGCGACGGACAGGGCAGGTGAGTCCCTGTTTACACACCTTCTGTTTATCTTCTGCAACGTTCCTACACCATCAAATACGTTTTTTAAATCTTTTTTTTTGTCTGAAGCAAAAGTGAAACGATCAAGGTTTTATTTGCCAGTACATTTTATTAGGGAGAGTTTAAACATCAACTACAACTTGGTTAATTATTACCATCTTTTATTGATACAGGAGATAACGTCCCCCATATATCCTGTCAAAATGTACAACTTTATCTGGCATATAAAAGTATTGCAAGTATGAGCCGCTGGCACATAAAGGCTTCCCTGCATATCTGTCGGGTGGGGCAGGTGCGCCTTATGGCTTGTGTTCTCTTGGCAGCCCTTTGGCATCTTTCACTGCCACCTGTCAGCCAGCTATTGGAGGTCATGAGGACTCTGAGCTGATGAAACAATGGCTGCTTGACCCCCAAAACCAGCAGCAGCGCTGCAATTCATGCACTTGTAGTTGTGCTGCTTAACAAAGGAGCCTGAAAAGCTCCTCTGTGTTTTTTTGTGCCATTTTTGCAGTGCAATGTCATGCAGTTATTACGTTAAACTCTACGTTGTAGTGCGGATATTAATGTGTGTGTTGTGTTTTATAGCATGCACGGAGAACCTAACCGAGACGGATGCCCTCATCCGAAGGTAAACAGTCTGCGTGTTTGTTTAAGTCGTCAGCTGCAAATTCACACCAGCACTAACAAGCACATTTTTGTCAACATGAAACAGCTCTTTGGACCCTGCAGAGGAGTATAAGATGGACAACAAAAGGCGAGGCCTCGCCCTCATCTTTAACCAGGAGCGCTTCTTCTGGCGTCTGGGTTTAAACGACCGGCACGGCACCAACGCCGACCGCCACAACCTGGAGAGAAGGTTAAACGCACACAAGAAATGTCGCGTTCTCCGGGCGGGTTTGCTCGAGAACTTGTCTGTGCGTGTTCATGGACTGTGAGCCTCTTCTTTCAGACTGAGCAACCTGAACTTTGAAGTGCGGGCGTACGACAACTTCAAACAGGAGGAGGTTTTAAATAAGATCAACGAAGGTGAGCCGCGCCCCGATCACTCCTGACGCCCGCATGACAGCGAAATGTCAACACTGCTGCTGCTCCCTTGTTGTGATTGTTGTATGCAAATTTCACATCATTACGTATATCTTACGGCATGTTTGCTTCATGAGCAGCTGGTTTAACAAATACACCCAATGTCCCACCAGCCGCCGAGGAAAACCATTCGGACTCTGACTGCTTCTTGCTCGTCTTCCTGAGCCACGGCGAGAACGACCAGGTCTACACCTACGACGGCAAGATCAGCGTCCAGGACATCACGTCGCTGTTCAAAGGAGACAAGTGCAAGAGCCTCGTAGGGAAGCCCAAGATCTTCATATTACAGGTGCGTGCTTTTTACGAAAAACCCGGTCGAATCCATCAACACCCCCGTTTTAGCCGTCAATCCGAGGTCGTGTGACGGGGACGGCGGCGTATTTCACCAGGCGTGCCGCGGAGACAAGCACGACGACCCGGTGACCGCGTGCGACGCTGTGGACAGCGAGCTGAAGACCAATGAGGTGGTGGTGGACGCCAGCGTTCTGCACACCCTCCCTGCCGGGGCCGACTTCATCATGTGCTACTCTGTGGCCGAAGGTGAGGCTCCCCGCAATGGTTACAACTCGTAACCACTCGTTCTTTTGCTGCGTGATGGGGAAGATTCACACCTCATCCCTTGCTCGGGAACTAGAATTGGTTACTAAGGGCGTACGTTCAGAGCTCGGTGCACTTTACAAATCTGCAGAATTTAGAAGAAACGGTTTGCAAAGGACGCTGAGATCTGGGACACGGTTGATGCTTCCGCCGTTTGGAAAATAGGTTAAAATGTGGTAATGTTATTATTGTTTTGATGTAGTAATTGCATGAGTTAGATACTACTGCAGATATGCTGTCAACATACCGCTTTGTGCCATGTCTGTATACACTTTCCTCAATAACAAAAGCGATAGTTATGCGTTATGTTTACTGATAACAAATAGTGAGTCAGTGGTTTCATTTAATGTCGTTTCAGAAAAACCTACCAAGTTTTAACTTCACTAGATCCGTTTATGTTTCAGCCAGCTGACGAAACGTTTGCCTGGTTTAAAATTGAGTTGTATCAATTCAATCAATGTCAGATTAATCATTTTGTCAGTTAAATAAATGCACCAGACGCACACCAAGGCAACTGCAGACGTCTCGCTGCCATCACTCATGAGGTTCTGTTGTCTACTTTGCAACTCTGTTCTGGGTCTTGATCTTCTCTTTCTATATGCTGCACATGTGTGCTGAAGATTTCCAACAATTTCTTCTTTTTCTGCTTGTGTTTTGATATTTTGTGCTCACAGGGCCTCACTGTCCTTTTGTCCTCTTTGCTGATTTAGTGACCAACTGTCATGTCTTATGTTATTCGTTAAGGCTACTATTCCCACCGAGAGACCATCAACGGGTCCTGGTATATCCAGGATCTGTGTGAACTGCTCCAGAGGTACGGAGACTCCCACGAGTTCACAGAAGTACTGACGCTGGTCAACCGGAAGGTGTCGATGAGGAGCGTCGGGAACAGTAGCGACCGGAGTGCTATTGGGAAGAAGCAAGTGCCTTGCTTTGCCTCCATGCTCACCAAGAAACTTTACTTCCGACCAAAACAGTAACAGCTTGAGACCTCAGTCATAAGACGAGCTGGTTTTACATCAATACCTGGCCAATAGAATTCATCTCATGAATACTGATTAACACATGCATTGAGAAATCGAATTGGCAGCCGTATTTTACCGTGGAATTAGTGATCGATAAAATAACAGGAACAATTTCAATTCACATGCACTGAAACAAATGGCTATCCCTGGCTTTAGGCCATTCAAAGTTGAGATTTTTTAATTAATCATGTTAAGATTCTTCTGAAGAAAGCAGATTTATTGGGTGGGCCAAACCCTAAACTGGTCTATAAAAAGTTTGAGGGGGTTTTGCATTGGCATGAAAGGGAATCCAGAAGTATGTGGAGGAGAAATCCAGTTACATCTGGTCCCTAGTTGAAATTTAAATATGTAGTGACAATTCTAATGCGATTAACTCAACATCCCTGCAGCTTTCAAAAAGTTAAGAGTAATCAATAAGATCTAGCATCATTCTATTACTTCTCTGATCGCTAGTTTGGTCCAATGTGAAGATTCCCTTCAGTGTACAAGTTTTTTTTATTTGGAGAATTTTATTTTTTAGACTGTGATATATGGTCTGGTTGTATTGGATTGCATTATGTTTGAACGTTTTCCTGTTATTTTGTCCAACCCAGATCAGCAAAAAATGTTTGCACTCAAGAAATTGATTTTTAGCTGCAGGATTATTAATGGACCACAGTGTTCTTTTCCTCAGCCTTTTGCTTTCTTTAATCAAATCTACATTAGCGTGGTACCACACAAACTTTTTGCCGCCTCCTCCCACTGTTGACTCTTGTTTCCTAAAGCAGAGAAAGCACTTTTCTCAGGAAGCTGGAAATGTCAGCGGCGTTTTCTTGAACCTAACGTCAGTTGCAGGAATGTCTTCAAGCCAGATTAATAGTTACCAATTTACTGTATCTTGCGAGGCTGGTGACATAACCGCATGACTCATAGGTTAGGATTTTGTTCACATCAGGGTTTAATACTTTGTGTCTCTATAAGCACCAATGGACAATCAGCCATCACTCACATCCAGGCACCACATAAACATGCTGTTTGTCTCGCTCCATCAAAAAAGGGAATTCATGTTTGTCCTTTTGTGTTGTAGCAGTTAAAACTGATCCATTTAATAATGCATATTTGCACCCGGCATGGCAACAATCACCTGTGTGCAAAGTACCTCAGGGAGAAGAGGCGTTTTTAAAGCTGCACAGTAGACCTGAAACACTTGGGTCACGTGACCTTAGACTCAGGAAAGACCAAGTTGCCAGCATTCATTGAGCCTGTATGTTTGTGGTTTTACTCTTGTGATTCTGTCGTGACTTTTGCTACTGTTTTGCTCTGCATTGAGTGAAAACCTTTTATAAAACTAAGTTGTGGCAAATAGCGTATTCTATGGTATCTTTATTTCGCCCGTGTCCATTAAAAGAACATAAAAAGGTTTTATTCATCTTCTAGCAGTGAGTACAACTACAAGACAGATCAGGCAGACAGGAGATTCTCACAGTGTTTGAGAGTACTTTGTTTTTATTAGTCGTTTGTGTTTGTATTTTTCTCAAAGATATAATCAAGACTGTAAAAAAAAAAAGACAGAATGACATGGACAGAAAGGCACCATTATCAAAATAAAGCAGTAAATGAGTTTATAATAAACGTAAAATACTGTTTACGTGTATGGAACGTTCACGGCTTTGGCTGGATCGGTTCCAGTGGAAGCTGAAATTCAGTCGGATATCTCAGACGTCTCAGATCTTCCTCCACCTGCGCCACAGAAAACAGTCACACAGATCACGTGTCACTAATGACTAATTCAGCGGGACTGCCACAGGGCGCTTATACTTCCTGGAAACGATGCATACATGAGTTTCCCCAATGGTCCCACCTGTACTTAGTGTTAACACGTGAATATGCAAAACTATGACTACTAACATATGGAAAATTACAAAAAGGTAAAAATTAGCGTTTTCTGTGAAAGAATTCACTTCTATTTTTATCATAGGCTTTAGGTTAATAAAAGTCTCAAATTTCTGCTCCTGCATTTTAGCACGTGTGCAATTTACCCGTTCTGCTTACATCTTTAAGTGTCCAGAATGTGTTAGTAAAGTAGATTATGACATTAAAGTTTCTGCTTCTGTAGCGAGGAGTGAAACAAATCAACCAACCTCTGCCATTTCATCCCTTAGTTCATTGTATTTTTCAACGTTGAATTCGTTCCTGCTGGCCGCCTTGTAAAAGTAACGCAGGAACTGACGGTCTTTAGCGTCTGGGTATAAATAATCCTGAGGGAAAGAGATCGGCCATGTTAGTGGGATAGAAAGAATACACATCTATACACACACACACAAGCATGATTTAGTACACCAGATGTTAAAGGAATAGAGTTGGTGAAAATATTTATATCACTGCCATAAATATGAATATATAACTAGGCCTTTAGCAGAAAGACTGGAAACTGGTTCCCTTTGTAGACAAGAATTCGTGGTGTTACGGTCTGCCGTTAGATACCAAACAATGGATGTATAAAGACAACTGGATACAGCGTTGGGGGCGGGGCCTGTTCATACCTATACAAGCTGTTCCGTAGCACATGACAAAACTGTAAAGGTAAAGAATTACCCAAATCTTCCACATCCATGAACCCATTGAGCAGGCGCTCCCAAGCTCGATTCATGAATGAGGGGAGGCAAGTCAATTTTAAAAAGCAATGATGTCAAGTTCTATTCCAGCGTCTGGCGGACCTCGTCACCTTCAGACGGAACCAGGCTTCTTGGTTTCAGTCTAGATGCCAAGTTAACTGCCGGTGGTTGTAGTTTCCAATTTAACAACTGGGCATAAACGTCATGCTGATGGTATCATTGAATTGGGAAAAAAAAAGTTGATTCTCTTTTGACGCTTTGAGACTTGCCTGTTTGGTAAGGACATAATAGGAGAAGACTCCGATGCTGGTGGCGTAGGTGATGAAGTAAGTGACCGGCTCCATGACGTCCCATGAATAGACCCACCACGTGAGCCACGCCAGAGCGCCACCCTGCACAGATAACAAGGCCATGCCGGTCCACACGACCCTGGAGCTGTGGAAATCCGCTTTGTTGGACAGCTGGGCCTTCATCTGTAGTGGTCGGGCACAGATATGGATGAGTTACCAGGCAACAAAACCAACAGGAGAGAGATGTAATGTGTTGTAAGGGAAGAAACGGATGTCGAGGCACGTCGACTACCTTCTCCAGAGGGTGCAGCTCCTGCTTGAGGTTGTCCAGTCTCTCCAGCAGCTGTCTCTCTTTCAGCAAATGGTGTTCGGGGAGGTGGAGCGCCGTGTGCAGCAGATGCACAACGTGCTTCATGTCCTGAAACTCCGCGGCCTGCTCACCGGCCAGCGCTGCAGGAGACGGCACTAAAAAAGGTGGATGAGGATGAGAAAGTGACTTGAGCCGTGCCGAGAGTGAAAGACCACTGCTGTGTAAATGTGAACACGGCAGCACGGAGACCGATCACGACCGGTGAGAAATGTGTCGTACCCTTTTCAGGAGCGCAGACATTATAAACCGCATCATTGACGATGAGCTGGAAGTCTTTGTCCAAAAGGGAGTCTATCAGCGTGGTGTTTGCTATCGGCTCTCCGTCTGTCAGAAGAGGACAACTGCTCAGGACTTTTATTGCAATCACAAAACTTTTTATTCTCATAGATCAGCGTGTCTAACAGGACACCCAAATAGGCTAAAAAAAAAAAAAATAAAAAAAAAAAAGGAAAATAATGTATATTCTAAACACATCACACTCCATACGAATCATGAGAGCCTCCCAACTGGGGTCCGGAGATCACAGGGGGAAATTGAGAAGGCTTCAAGGAAAAAGGCTGTGAACTAGTGCCCTACATAAGCCTCATAAAAATCAGCAATAATCAAATCAATAATTCACAGCCCACACAAAGTTACTCAACACTGCTAACTCAAATGTCTTCTTAAAAGGAAAGAGACACATGGGAGTAATAAAGCTGGCGCCAATGTTGTAGAATATAGTATCCCTGTGCCTCAGTTGAAACATGCCCTATCCCCTGAAATGACACATAATCTATTTCAAGGCCCTTTTCAGCAGTACAATGTGCCTGCATGTCAAACTCTTAATGTTCTTTAAACTGTGTAAAATGTTTGCATTATTGTGGAAAAACTGGCTTCTTTAACCTCGTAAAGTGAAAGTTAATGTCAGTGGAGGAATGACAATGATTTATGCAAACTGTAAACTGTGTCAAACCAGTCCACTGAAACCACTGACAACAAAGAACCTGTCGAACCACAGAAAATTATTAAGCTCTACTGACTAAACCCGTAAGAATGTGATCGGGCTGGTACATAACTGAGGTAAAACACAAGTCCCACCCTTGGAGGATATTGAAGTTAAGGCTCCGGGGTCTTCTCTGTGCAGGTCTGCGATCAGGTCTCCGACACTCATCAGCATGGGCCGGAGGAAGAACAGACACTTCTCTTTCCTGGAGGGCAACGGGACCTCCAGAACCAAACGGCCATACTTGTACCTCAGAGACACGTCTGCAACATGTTGAGGGGGAAATCATTTCTTTACATCACAGATCATCACGTCAAGCGTGTATTTTTTTACACAGCAGGAGAGGGTGTAGTAGGTGGATATTACCACTGGGGGGCGCAAGTGTACTGTAGAAATGAGAATATCCAAGTAGAGATGGCCTCTTTTGAGCCTGAAAAAGAAAATAAGAAAATAAATGAATGGTGTTAAAACATAACAGAGATAGAACAAAAACATCATTAATAACTTTTTCAGATTTGTTCTCAGTTCTTTGAGCAGAGACAAATCTGAACAAGCTGCCCCAGTAAACTGACATTAAAGAACAAGTCGATCCAGAGCGTCCCGACTTGAAGGATCTGACAAATCTACTGACTGGAGAGTAAAAAAAATTTTTTTTTAAATCAATGAAAGAATTTCTTGACTCTCCTTTGCTAAATGGTGTGCAATCCATCTGACGAGTCCATAGTATGGATTCCGCTGTTTACGGCAGCTCCTCTTCATTAGAGCCCACTTATAAAATGCCAGTACTCTCTAACTGCTTCTGATAAGAGGGCCCCAATAGAATAAAGCTCATTATTCTAGTCAGCAGAAGAACTTCTCTGCACCAGACATTTCAGGGTTGTGGTCTAACATGCAAACACTCAATCATTAAGGCCTCTGGGAGGAGTTACAAAGCAGCTATTTAAGAACCAAGCTATAGACCATTGTCTGAATACCTCCATAAAATCAAACCAAGCTATATAGAATTCATAGCAATTAAACGTTCAGATTATTAGAGCTTCCTGGTGCTGAAACACTTTGGCCGTCTACACCCCGACAACAGATTCCTTTACAGCGCCAGATGGTCTGGCTGACATAGGGATGTGGCAGCGACCCTCCTTCGCCCCGTTGTCCTCCAGCTGGGAATCCGTTGGATCGATATCACATTGAAAGAGGAGAAAGGGAACCGTCCATTCTCATGGATCAGGCCTCGAGGCGCAGTGGTTGAGTGGAGCCTAGACAGGCCAGAGGTCCCTCACACTCCACTGGTTAGGAGGCGGGACTCGGAACAGGAAAAACAATAACGCTGTGGCGTTTGTGCGAAGGGGGGGGGGATCTGAAGCATGAAGACAACAACCCATGCTGGACGCTGGTTAACGAGGCCAGCAGGATTACATGCTTATTCCAGAGTGTTTGTTAGCCCGATAATGATCTTGTGGACGACATGGTTTTATAAATGCTCTGTCCCCATAAAGGGGAAGAGTGAAACTAAGTGATCCCAATGGGACACAATCTAAGCGGTTCAGCTAGTGTGAAGTCTCCAAATGTCATTGTACAACTGAAAGCTACACCTACGCATCAGCACACCAGCTCCCAATGAAAAAAAACTTATTTTTATATGAATACTTTCTGAATGACTGTTTTAAATGGGGATGACCACAGCAGCATACACACGCATACAATATTTCTCTAGGTGTAGTTTTGTATTTTGATACAGTTAATGTTCTGCAAAATCAACCAATTAATAGTTTATGGGAAGTTTCCGGTTCCCAGATTTGATCTAAGATCTAATTAAATATCTGACTGGCCGGATCACATTGATGCATAAATCACCAGAAAGCCAAACCCATGAGGCTATAAATCAGTCCCGCTTATCAATTTGCCACATCGGCCTTATGTGGCTGCCCAACCCGGGGTCTTTCATAAAATGTGTTTTCAGACATTTTTACAGATGCCTTCCTTTTCTTCTCAAGTACTATCAAACTGAAACAGAAGGCGTCTCTCTCTGTCCTCGGCCAACGAGTTCTCCCTCGGTGGGTGTGTTGATGAGGAGCCAAGGAAGCGCAGTGTCGAGTGTCAAATGGTCTGGATCTTAGATTCAGAAGAAAGATGCAACCAGCAATTCCCTGTGGGCATCTTGCTCTCACTGCAGCCATAACGCCTCATTCAACACAGTGGTGCAGGTGCTGACCGCCAGAATAAAATGCCTATTCATCGTCACCCTTGTTAACAAACACTTCACACGTCAAACTTGTTTCCCTTTTGCGCTCTTGCATCTAAAACACTGGATCTTACTGTGTGTGTATTTGTGATCATTAACAGTCAATTCAATGGCCGACTGAGCGCAGGCAGTTTGCGTGCACACGTACCAATCCCATTCTAAGTCAACAGAACGTGACCACTCTGGCAAAACACTGCAGCTGAGAACCATGTGATGAACAGTGGGCCGCTTCCAAAGCCATGCTGCTGGCCCTGTGTACTCTCTGCAGCACCCTGCATGGCCAATGCTTTGCTCGCCTACGGATCAGTTTACAAAGCACAACAAAGTCATTAAACAACAGTATGGGATGTATATTTATAGCACGGATGACCCCTTGAGGAAATGTATTTGTCAGACTACAGACAGACAGACAGACTACTGAAAAGCAGTAGACATGCTCCCCGTCCTCTTTACAGCAAACGGAAAGTGCTACAAAGTGGATGTTCTTATAGGGACAATTTGCAAACAGCAAATCTTTGCTGCTGTTTTCAGCCCCTTTATTCATTCATCATTTTCTACTGCCAATTCACTGACATAAGTCTCCAGCGGAGGTACAGACACAGACTACGAAGTGTTGACAGTAATTACACAACTTGTCTCCCTGTGAATTTAAAATAAAATGAGCACATACGCATCTTTTTTGCTTTGTACGCAGATTAGTCTTTAGACAAGTAGAATGTGTAGAGGACTGTGATTACAAGCACTAAAATAAGAAGCGTCAGCAGTTGTCCCTGGAAAAGGTCCAACCTCTATGACTCTTTCTAATGGGTGTAAACCCAGTGCAACCAGACACACCCAGAGATGTTTAAACACATACAAAGGATGTGACAGACTGCAGGTTAAGGACTTTATGCAAACACAAGTAGTAGGCGACCACACCCGTCCCACGTCACAGGACACAAATACAGCCTGCTGAAAGGATTAGCCGGTTCCCCGACATTTGTTTGCTTATCAAAACCAAACACGCTACCCAATCGTGCAGCTAATCAATAGCCGTTTGTACACTGTCCTTTGCACATTTTGAGGTCAATTTGGTGCTGCATGGAACAACCCGGCACACCTGCTAATCATTTGAGAACATTTACTCCCACGGTTCTTTGTGGGAACAATCAGCCAAAGATTTATTTACCCCTTGAGCTGTAGGTTTCTTATTTATGCCCCACCAACAGGGAGAGGGGAGCCAAGGAAGACGAACCGTCATCTCCCTCCTCCGCAGTGAAGCATTTCGGTGCTTCTGCACAAGCAGAGTCATCATCCCTGCAGTCCCCCAGCCGGTCACTCCATTGTGAACGCTGTCACAAATGCTGTGCTGTATCCAGACATCTCCTCCCACTCTCATTAAGGGAAAGGACCGTGACTTTTCCCCGGGCGGGCGCGCGCGCACACGCGCACACGCACACACACACACACACACACACACACACACACACACACACACACACACACACTTCTATCCGCAGGCATTACTTTAAGAGGGTAATGAACAGCCTTGAAGGCAGGGGGGGGGGGGGGGGGGGGGGGAGGCTATGAAGAAGATAAATGGATTTGCCCCTGATGCCAGAGGAACAGCACCACTGTACCATGAAAGTAGTGATTTGCATTGAAGCATTTGTCTTCAGCGATCCAGCAATGGGTTCAGAAATGGGGGGAGGAAATGCAAGGTGATGCAGAGGACTGCAGTACGACGGCAGGAAGGTACTGGCGAGGGAGGCTGTACAGGGCTTTAACAATAAGAATAAAAAAACAGCAAAACTCTGTAAGAATATGTAAAGAAATATATATTTGAGGGGATAGTAAAAACAAAAGGACAAAAACATGAAAACCATAACTAAATTAAATTATTGTTGCAAAATATAATAAAAAAAAAAAAAGGTGCAAAATGAGTTGAATCATATTTTCCCCTCTGGTCATGAATGGATGAGTCATGCATCATCACAATTTCAAGCAAGGACAAGGAGTGCACTCACATGGATTACTAATTGGTTGGATAGCAAACAACCATAAAGAGGGGAACATGAACGCAGAATGATATCACCAAATCCAGCAGGATAATCTGACTTGGTCTGCAAGAGAGCAATGACCTGGGAGAAGATTTATTTTCCAGTTAGACAACGAGCCCAAACAGGCAGCAAAAGCTCCAC
Organism: Gasterosteus aculeatus; assembly: GCF_964276395.1. Lineage (NCBI taxonomy): Eukaryota > Metazoa > Chordata > Actinopteri > Perciformes > Gasterosteidae > Gasterosteus > Gasterosteus aculeatus. The sequence continues at coordinate 15,718,964 of NC_135696.1, read as the reverse complement.
CGAAATGATTGAAGAACAACAAGGAGAATGTTCTGGGATGAAGACAAAGCCCACACTTTAATGTAGTCAAGAATTTGTGGCTGCACTAAAAAGCGGTTCATGCCAGATTCCCGAGTAACCCGACGGAGCTTGAACTTTGAATGGAAGAATGGAGACAAATTGCAGTGTGTCCAAATGTGCCAGCTATCGACACAGACTCAGTGCTGTGGTGGCAGGCAGAGGTGCATCTATGAAACACCGAGCTGAAGGGGATGAATATTTATGCATTTATTTACTTACCTTATATCTCATTTTACATTTAGTAAAGATCTGTTCTTTAGTCGATTTGCTCTTCTGTGCAAATTCTTGTTGAAAAAGCCATATAAAATATTACCACAATTTCACATATAAAAGGCAACAAATGCTAAATAAATATACATCCACAGGAAACGCATTCAACTTTCTGATATAATAACACTGTATTTACACGTGGCATCTTAAGAGTCAAGGGAAGCTATTCTGCACTTTCCAGAGGAGACGGGCTTGTCTGTAGCTTTTACAGTCCATGAGACGGTGAAGCTTGATTTATGCTTTCCGCGTCCGCATGAGTGACATCCCATGAGGAACGGCTCGTGGATGGTTTGCGGCAGCGTTCGCTGGACAGATGGAGCTGGGCAACGGAGAACTGAGGATTTTGGTGACCTTTTACCATTTTTTCCCCATTAGAAATGTGATGATGTGCTTACACTATGAGCACATATACAATAATTGAGGGATCAAAAAAAATGCCAGATCGAAAAAATATTTCCCTCATGCCATGAATGTGATCAACCGCTGTGTTCTTCTCACACGGTGAGCAGCAGCTCCAGACAAGATGTATCTGAAAACCTTCCAACTGGTTCTGCATAAAATAGACCCTGACCTAAAATGAACATGCATTTTCCTTTATAGGAAATTAATTTAGTTAATAGAACGATGGCAGACATGAAATAAGGGGTGCAGGGGGATGTTACAATTACAGCGTATGCTTTCTTTACCCACATTACATTACATGTCATTTAGCTGATGCTAACCAAAGCGACTTGCGAAAAGTGCATTCAACCATAAGGATACAAACTCAGGAGCAAGAAACAAAAAAATGAAATTTCCTCAAATAAGCCAATTTATAATTTGCTATAGATAAGTGGCATTAGTCTGTTAGTGGAGGTAGAGTCTGAAGAGGTGTCTTTAGTTTGTGGCGGAAGATGTGAAGGCTCTCTGTGGTCCTGATGTCATCAGAGAGCTCACATCACATATTATTGGAGTAAAACGCTTATTTCAACAGTAATTCTCTCACTACAGCTCTGTTGGGGGCTTTTCCAAGCCTGACTGACATTACCAGTCTTGTCACTGAGAAAGTGTCAGGTTTGCTCAAATGAAATCATTTTTCCATTATAACGGCATCCAGACTATGAAATATGCAAGACACTAGATGGACTGTGTTACTTGTTTAAAGTTGTCTTGTCGTTTTGGGGTTTACGTTTTTTGTGGTATGTAGATATGTTTGTCTTTATACCAGGCATACAGGTCATTCATATTTCAGCACTAAATATATCTGAATGTATCAGAGAGGGAGGGAGGATTACACATTGCTGCAGTGTTCCACCTGCATGCTTAGAAGGGAGTCGCAGATTGGGGAAAGAAGTCACTGAAGTGATCAAACCTGTGTGCATCCAATCAAAGGTAAAGTATGTTCTGTCTGATACTCTGCTGCTGCCGGGCACCAAACACATCCACCAGTCACAAACCGCCCACTACAAAAACAGGAATATTAACATCACATGAGGTTGTCTGCCTTGATTCTCCAAGTTGTAATGCTTTTCTGAGGGCACAAGAAATATGAAAGCAGATGAGATGCCTCATTTTAGTGTCTTGACTACGGTGTCACGAGAGCCGCCGCGTTAGCACCCGAAAGCACGTGTTTGACACTCAGCAAGCACCTGCTCATTCAAGGAGATCCATTTGAAGCTGCTTATGCAACATGTCTGGTAACAGCGGTACCTTTGATTTCACCGGCTAATGCGGCTTCCCGAGATCATCCACTATGAAACTACTGTATTGCTCTGTAGCTTCCCAAAACTGGTTTGGTATTCAGCCGTATTTATAGATCCGAACAGGTGTTGTACCTGCCTTAAAAAAAGAAAAAAGCAGTTATGCAGCCCTTCCTCTATAATAAGAGAAAAAACACTCTTTAACTTGATTTTGTCCAATATTTAAATGCAACAACGGGGGCTTTGACAAGTATCATACGTTTTTGTGTGTCCATGCTCCGTTGGTCTTTTCCCTTGGAGGTCCAAATTGGGTTTGTTGGAGCAAGACTGTACTGACCGTACGCCATTTGAAAAGGGGAAACTGCTGCTGCGATTACACATAAGATGCAGTCCAAAAATAGAAATCATCTTAGTCATACTTGCATTCAAGAGTGACTCATAGCCTCTCGCCCATCGAACAGAAATGACCAAATCCTCTTCATTCCCTCAAACGTTCACTCAGTATGGAGACATTCTTGGCATTTAGCAGCACCGTTTGCCCCGTTCGTCCTTCCCATGATCGGCTTGCTCACGACTTAGCTGACCTCTGCAGATTTTTTTGCAATGGATGATAAAATGGCTGACTTAATTAAGATTTTACCGGCCAACCTCAACAGTTCATTAATAACACAAGTAAGAGGAACCACACCACACACGGAAACCTCTTGGTGATGCCATGTGGGGGGCGGGGGGGGTCATTTTCTACAGCACGACTCTTACAAACTGGGCATTTATTGTTTCATACATGCAGACGTTCACACTGCATCTTTGACAACGGCTTCGGAAATGATGACCTGTGTCGAAAAATAAATGCACAGGTTACATGTGCTTGAGTTGTGCATTAGGGTCCCTCATGTTAAGAAGACATGGACCTTTAAGCCGAGCACACCGTCGGCTGCAGAGCCCCCATGAGAGGTGTCTCTCTGCCTTGTGAAGGACCAAGCAAGTCTCCACTTAAAGTTTGGACATTCATATCCAGCAGCCTAATCATGGTCTCTTTCTCCTTTAACAGCTTCCTCGGAGGAGTGATTGAATGAATGAATGGGCACTGTTTTATGAGCAGGTACTGTAATGGCCATTGCTGCACACTTTGATTTGACGTGCCGCAGCCCCAGTGGGGGGAAGATAATGCACATGAATAATTGACGTTACTTCACGTAGAGATAGATAACGACAGACAGATAGACAGACAAGGGCAGACACTGAGAGTTGTCCTTCCTACACCTCCATTCGAGCTAATGTGAAGACGTATGACGTTCAAGCGCAAGTACTCCAACGTGTTCCTTTTTTTTGTTAGGTTTCACGTCCAGTGTTACAGAAAACGCTTAACTCCCCAAAAAACAGCTCGTCATTGAACGTCGCATTTGAATAACTGACGTTAGCTCGTCAGGTGGAGACTAATACAACGTTACCAAAGTACGGCAGGAGACCGCGGTGTAACGATGGCAAATGGACGTTAGTTTAAGGACTCGTTTTACCTGGTGAAGAAAGGCAAGCGGGCGGCTGGTTTTGAGACCGCGGCGGAGAGGCTGAATACTTCCCGAAAGTCTCGCCGTAACTTTACCGACCATCCGAACCGAAGCCATCTTCAGCCGTTGACCGCGTCAATTAGCTGTGCCGACGGGGCATACCGGTCACCGACACTCCCGCAACGTGAGCCTCGCTTTCCCGGTGTCCCGGCTGTGAAACGGCTCGTTGTCGGTGTACAAATAAAAAAAAATAATAATAATCATGAACCGGATGAGACGACAGCTGCGGGACGGTGGGAGGAACAGCCCCGCCTGAGCTGCATTCCGTTTCCTCCCAACAGCACGTTACGTTACGTAAAGCTACGTGACCGAACCTAACGTGACGTTAGGTAACGTAACGTTACCGAACGTATCGTTACGTTACGCAAAGGTCAAACCCTTTGCTTTTTTTTGTCTTCCTCGTTGGTCTGTTTAACACCGAGCGGCCAGCAGGGAGCAGCTCAACGTCTCCCCGAGTGAGTTGACATATGCATCCACCCTCGACACCACCCCAATGACAGCGTGGTGCTGCTAACACGCTGTAGTTATGAGGTTTATCTAAACCAACAAGGGTGGAGAAACAACCTCCACCCTCATAGGAGAGGTCAAATGTCGAGTGACGTGTACAAGCAAACCACTTTTTGTTGTTGAGTTCTTCAATGGACACGATATGCGCCTTCTTGTTTTACCTTCCATCAAGGTACTAATTAAATTAATTAATGAATTTTCATAGAGACAAAAACATGTTTAGGCGTTTTTCCTGAGATGTAATGTTATATCTGCTTGAATTTGCTTACACTAATGTTCACTCTAAAAGTTGCTGCAACATAAGTAATAATACATTACCGGATAGGCCCATGTATAGTACATAGATGGTATTTGTACAATGGAAAACAGGTATGTTAAAAATACCATGAGTGATGCAAATTGATGCGTTTGGATTTTGCTCAAACAGTATTCTGCTGAGAAGCAGTATGAAGGGGCTTGTGCAGCCATTCCCTACGTTTCTTAAAACTTGCATTCTCTCAAATGAGCAGCAGAAATAAGTCAGATTGCATCTATGATGTATCGTTACACCATCGTGTTCGCTTCGTAATTGATGCTCTCATTTAGAGGCAAACAGAACAGAAAGCGGAGTACCGGAGCCATAGCTCACGTCTGTTCATTAGTTACAAAAAATCAATTTGCTAACGATCACATTCCAAGATGACGACACTAGAGGCTTCTTAATGACAAAACAATGGACGACGTCACAAAGACTACATCCACTTACACACAGCGTATAAGCCGAGGTCACCATGCGCTAACTCCAAGGCCGTGCAAGACAAATGTGATGCAAACCTTTCAATTCCAACTTCTACTAAGTGGGTAAAAAACGCAAACCCCCAGAAATAGTTGGTGCAAAAATGCCTCAAACTTGTATTCACATACACTATTTGTTATGGAAAAAGTAATCACACTAATTAAAATTTGTAGTCAATAATTAATCATAATAATAATTGACTATTCATAACATTCATTGACTTTGAGATTTCACGTCTCAGTTTTGTTATGATGTCAAACAAATTTCAAAGCACAGAGAACACACATGCTGTGTTAGTTTTTTTTTAAATTGTGTATCTAATATGTGTCTGTGTGAAGCATTCATTTTAATTTTAAACCATGATGGCTTATTTTTATTTACATAGAGCCGCTGTGCATGAATATTCTTTTATCAGTATGATGGATGACTTAAGTTTTTTACCCCAAGCAAAGCCTTCCCTGATTTATAGATATAGACTCATTAGTTAATTTCTCCAAACTGATTGAACCTTCACTTTTTTGGTCAATACTAACCACAACTAATTTGTTCATGGCTTTCAATCCACATAATGATCGCCCTTCATGTGCTAGACAACGCGTACATTTGGAACAACACATTGTGAATTGGATTCTGGGGACTGCAGTTTGCCAGTAAATATTTAAGCATTTTAACTGAAAGGCTGTGCCGTTGGCAAGCTGAGCCTGGTTAGAAACATCTGTATGACTGAGCTCAAGAGAGAGCGTGACATCAGATTGTCTTTTCAGCCATTGACCTTTAAGCCCAACAAGAAAACTGCTCTAAGCGCACTCTCGCAAAAAGATGTTTAACTTTCTACACATCGTTAAACAAACCGAAGACGTTTGTGTAATAGTTCACCACACGTTACCCACAATATTGTACCGTATGATCAGCTTTTTCTAACATATCTTTGTATCTTTTATTCCCCTAAAGAGCACGTTTCCTCAAACTAGCTGATTAAGCTCATTGTTGCACACATTTAACAAAGTTGTGGATGTTAATGAGTGTCAGCAATAACGTGGAAGCTTCCCTTGACACAGACAGAATATCTACTGCCCAGTTACTGTTCTTTTTTCCGGTCAGCTATTATCCATCGCCCTCTGCTATTCATCCTCTCATATTGGGCACGAGCTGTAAACTGATCGAGAGGGCTTTCAGCTCTCCTGTTAAATGAAGTGATGTTTGGTTTCAAATATATTATCATATATTCTTTTCACGCATGCAGTCATTCTGTTGTGGTGACAGACCGCTTTGAATCTGAATTATCATCGCATCTGGTTTCACTGTAGAATTAATGTGTTCTCATTCACGTATCAAAGTCACCGCAAAAACCTTTTGTTCCGCTGGTCTACGATGCAGGTTGGATGGCTCTCGGAGAACCCGCTTGGCCACACTGTTGCCCGGGAATGACATCCATGCGTGCGTGATGGGTGAGTTTGTACTTGCTGTTCTTATCTTGTTCAACAGACAGAGGCTGCCCCCTTGTGCACCTGCAGTGGCATTACAGAAGCATAATTCAGCACGAATACGTCAGAGATATTTGCTCACTTACGGAGGCATTGAACTCATAACAAGAAAAGGCAGTTTTCACTTCAATGTTACCAAAAATATGCATATAAGCTTCTTGTCGTCCCGCTGTTTAAATGAATGAAAATGATTAAAAGATCAGCGTTACAGTGCTTTTTATTGACATTTAGCACCATCTTGTGGTATCAAACAGTCGGGTGCTCTTAATGTTTTCAACTTCACAGCTTGAAAAATATGTAACAGGCTTTGAAATACCTGTCAAACTAAGTGAATGCCTGTGTGAATCGGTAGAGTTAGTGACCTTACACGCATTCAGTCCTCAATCTCAAACTATACTGCATCTTTAAGAGCATGAACACTTTCAAAAGATGGTGTATTTCATTCACAGTTTAGACTGTTCACAAAAAGATATCTAACAATTTTACCAAAGTTTCCTACAGTTCTGTCTGCATATCACATCAAAACCCTAACCCCCGTGTTGAGAGACGTCTCCACACACAGAGGCAGGCTTCAAGACAAGTCAAGCCTGAATTTTTAATATCTGCAGACTGAATATCAAAGGCTCGTGAAAAAATTCTAGATGAACCATGACAAGTCAAATCCATTTGAGTTAATTAGACATAAAGACACACACTTTAGATAACACTTGAAAACTACTGTACAATCTTCTAATGTAGTGATACTTCCACTCAGAGTGTATCGTGCTGTACCTGCAGGATGCTCAGTGCTACTCAGTGGGTCGTGCTTTCAAAGGTACCCCATCAGAGGTCCCTGTAACACTACAGCACCACGTCTGAGGCATCTGGTAGTCCCCATCAACGTTTCACAGTTTGGTAATCAGTGTAACTTTCAGTTAGGTTTGTTTCACCACTGGGGGGGCGTATTAATCTCCCCTTTAAGTTCTCATGTGTTATTTTCCTGCAACATTAATTTCGAGAATAACAACTTCCAAATATATTTATCTATATTGCAATCAATTGAAACCCTTCACTACACGCATGCAATGTCAATTTGACTAATTATAGCTTTCAATTCCGCAGCTATGTCTTATACATTTGCAAATAATTAAGAGATTAGTAGAGGTCTGTTTTTCAGTTCGACATCAGAAGAAGTCCCTTTATTCATAGTTATAAATCAATAAATTACACAGAACCTCTAGGAGAGTGAATCTGTTTTTGGTGCACTGTAGTTTGCTCGCTCAGACGTAATACCGAGCTGCTGCGTCTTTGAGGTGCCCCGCAGATTCTCTCGGCCATCCAGCAAGTGGCCCCGTTACAATGTGCGATCAATATCCGCGGTAGTCGTAGGTTGCGTATTGCGAGCGTGTCGGCTAAACAGAGGCAGCAGAAATTGCAGGCCTGTCAGAGGGAGGGGCTGCTGTTTGAAGTGCGCGGGGGAGTGCAGCGCCGAGGTAATTGTGTCTGACGGCCGGCGATAATGATGAGGCGCAGATCAGATCAGCTGCACATCCCCGGCGTCCAACACTCCCACCCCCTCCCCCCTCTTCCTCACCCCCGCTGCTGTATTCACTTTTCTCTTCTCTCCTAATTGACCGGGCTGCGTCTCCCCCGAGCCCCTTTGTTATTATTTATTAATAATTCATCACTAAATAATTCACACCCTTGGACCCGCAGTGTTAATTGAGCCGGGTGGGGTGGCAGTGCTGGTGGGTGTGTGACTGTGTGTGTGTGGGGGGGTAGACGGAGGATGGTGTAAAAAGTAAGGAGGGAATGGGAAGTGGGCCTTCCTCAACTTCTAGGGCAACAACAAAAAAAGGGGGAAAGGATTGTTTTTTCGTCCACATGGAAGCGTCTACGGGGCAACTGGACATTGTGTGTGTGTGTGTGTGTGTGTGTGTGTGTGTGTGTGTGTGTCGGTTGGTCGATTAATCAATCCTTTCAATTGACAGAAAAGTTATCAGCTCCTATTTTTTAATAATTGATTCATTTGTTATTTCTCAAGCTCAGATGTGGGAAGTTGCTGCTTTTCTCTGATTTATTTATTTTGTATATTGTGTTTTCTCTCTTCTCTCTGTGTTTCCAGTCTGCTTCTGACAAGTCTAATAAATGCACAACAAAAATAAAAGGCTACAAGTGAAAATGCAAATATAAAGTCGTAGACAGCTGTATGCCAAAATACATCAGCAAAGTATCAGAGAGCAGTAAAATGTCACTTTCCGTACACATACTTACACTTTAAGAGGTCCCTATCAAATCACATGCTGGTGTTTGTGATGATTCTTATGTAAAACAATGCAAATGTTGACCACCATATCAATGTTTAATATTTCCAACTGTCAAATATTGGGGGCTGGAATATAAAGTTGCTGGTAGTTGTGCAAGTATCATTCCCTGTAAGATCGAACTTCATATCACAACTGACGTATAAATGAAATACTAGTTAGATAGGTGTGGCATGTGAGTCAGTCTGTGAGCGGCAGCAGCGGAGGTGTCCAGTAGGGGTCAGCATCAGATCACCAGAACACCCCCCCCCCCTCTCTGTGCTCCGTGTGTCTTTAATTATTCATGCAACCTCTCATTAACACCCTAAACAAATACAAATTGCACAGCAGCATAGAGGGAATCATGGCAGACACACTGTGCCAAGAAGGTTTCCTTAAGAGTTTGCTGATTTGTCAACCTGCTCATTGTGTAATTCTTTGAATCACACATTTCCTTCCAAACCTCACCGACACGGTTTGCAAAATATTAGAACACATGAAATATGGAAAGGTTCCATGTGAGACTTTTTGTCGGCTCTGGCTTGGCTGGATGGAGTGCAGAACTGAAAACGTTGATTGATTCATAACAAGTCACATAATCATTCTCTCTGCACCCCCCCCCCCCCCCGCCCCCCCCCCCCGCCCCCTCCCTCTTTCACTCGGTCTTCCTCACACTCAAACACTGGCACTGTGTTGAGTCGCTTGGGCATTGCTCGTCTTCAGAGCCTTGCCGAGTTGATAAATCTCTTTTAAGCGGAGCAGTATGTCAGGAAATCAAAGCAACTCCGAACCGGTCTTTTTAAAAGTTGATATATATTTTTTTTTTTTGTTGGGGGAAATGTCTGCGTTTGGAAGGGCGGGTGGGAACAAGTTTGTTAAAAAAACTCTCCCCAGCTTGTGTTTCTTTGGGGAATGGTTCATCTGAAGCTGTGGAAAAAAAAGTCCATACAAGTCTCCTGCTTCCAGGGAGCATGCAGACTGCGTTTCATGCCGCGGCGTTTTGGGACCGGAGAGGAAGGGCCAGCAGAGAGAGGCATCTGTCTAGCTGAGCTCGGTGTATACACAGCATGTATTTCTGTAGACATCGGCGTAGACTTAATCTAAGAGTACATCAAAGCACCCCATGCTCCTCTTCTCCAGCTAAATCCTTCTCTGGTCCTTATTACCAAAGTGCTCATAAATGCCTTCGGGGAGTTGGGAAGAGGGAAAAACACAAACAAAAAACAAACATGTTTGCTTTTATCTTTCAAATAACTATTTATGCTGGTACAAATGAGCATTCTGAGAGGAGATCACATTGTATCTTAGCGGGCGAAGATGTAAAGATTCCTGCTGACTGAAAAGAACAAAAGAAAGCCGCTGCACGGCGGAGCAAGTGGTTTTTCCTGTGACGTTGGCCAGACGTCCTCGCCGGACGATTGCAGCGGGCCGCCAATCTGGAAAACGAACATTTGTGTGATTAGCAAACGGCTCGCCGGCCGGTCTGTTTGGAATTGACTTTTCTTCGAATATTCCTGACGTGAGCGCGGAGGCGGAGGAACCGGTTGTGTACTGCATCGGGCCTCCGGCTCGGTGGGCCGGGGAGTAAACACGCTCTCAGCGGCACAGGAGCCTTTCCATCAGGAGAGAGCGTACAACCCCCGTGGAGATCCCAGCGAGTTCTGAAGCCAGAGATGGTGAATAATACAACACAAGTGAGCAGGAGTGCTTCCGAGGTTCCACCGCTCCTCAGCATCCCTCCGCTGCGGAGAAAACACGCACACGAGAGAAAAAGAAGCAACTTCTCCGTCCCCTCTCCTGACATGAGAACGCACCGACCGCATTGTGTTGTCGCGGCGACGGCGGCGAACAACGACATTGGCTGCGTTCTCATGACAGCTCCCCGACCTCGTCCCGTGGGGCCCTTCTCCTGCTTCTCCCCTTATGAAAGATTCACCACAGCCGCCCCCATGCGTCTCCAGCACCGAGAACTGACACGCGGTAAACGGAGAAATATTCAAAGGCAGGCCGGGTGCTGCCCGTCTCCCACAGGGGGGGCCTCTCCCTTTCTACCCGCCCTCCCCTCCCCTCCCCCACTGCAGAGGAATCAAAACTCTTTGGACGTCACACGGGCCGATTGAAGTCCAATGCCTGCTCCGGAGCGGTCCCCTTTCCCTGCCATGGCAGGTTTAATTAGCGCTGTCAGTCAGGCCCTGGCAACGGGGCAGCGCCACAGGGCACCCTCGGGGCCCAATCAGCGCCGGGGTCCCCGGGAAAGGGCCATCAAACGACCCTGGAAGACGATGCTGTAACCCGGCATCGCCGCGCTTCAAGCTCATCGCCCGTTTCATCGCATGATTAAGGGCACATCGCCACACTTTCAGCTCTGTATTTTTGAACACTGATGCAAAGTCTTGTGTTCTAACGGGAGTGTGCACCCTGCAGGTCTACGCGGTTCTTCTTATTGAGAGTGAAACTTGTCTCACAAACAGCTCCCCACTAGCGGCAGTGGGAAACCGGAGCCAGTTGGTTATTTTCTTGCATCATTTCAGCCTTTTTACAAATTGTGTTACAATGAGTCACATGATGCAATGAAAATAAATGGGTGCTTCTCTGTCCAACAATCGAAAATCCCGAAACAATGAGATATCCACGAAATCACGGCACACAATTCAAATGCAGGAGCAAACAAAACCTAAACAAAACAAAGCCAGCTTCTTTGAAGAGCCAAAATCTCTGACTGCCCGAGTTCCTTTCAACAATATACAGAGCGTAATATTCTCAGTACCAGTATGTTATTCAGAGCGTCCTTCCAAATATTTGGAAAGAAGGAGGGGAGATGAAACGGGGCTAGAACAATGGGACTTTGACTGTGTTATGGCGTCCGTGCACCTCGCCCCGCCAACCCTTTGTAGTGTGTGTTGTGCAGCGTCCGCGTCCCCAGTCGGTCCCGCGCTTATTCTGAGTCTGGGTGGGGTCCCCCTCCCCCCCTCACTCCCATTTATCTCGCGCACACCTGCTCCATCACTCACACACACACCTTTTTGTTTACGCTTTGCTTCCAAACCCGGATTAAATAATTCACATTTTGCATTTGAAATATTTTCAAAAAGATCTGCTAAATATCAAATATATATAAATATATTGCCCCTCCGTCATGTTAATAACACTGTGAAATATTCAGTTTGATCGTTTGGTTCAAGTTAGTGACGCAATTGTGACTCTCCCAATAACCTGAAAATTGAGCTACAAAAATATTATATATACGTATTAAATCATATATTATTGATTACGAACAAGATCACAGCTGTCGACGGCAGATGAAGGATAAAGTTTTTTTTTTTATTTATTCAGACTTTTTCCCCATGCACATGGGTAAAATATTCTCTCTGGGGTGTAACAGTGAACTCCGGAAAGTTGGCAGAAAGTTTCTCTCATTTTAAATGCATTTCAAGTTGGCTTCAAAATGCCCAAAAGAAACACACTTAAAAGTGGTGAGATATCACTTTCATTTTATCTCACACTTTCATCAATTCCACGAGATGAACCCATTAATTCATGCAGCCCCACCTCCCCTCCCCCCACCCATCACTCAATGTGCAGTACCCAATCTGACCACCGGCGCCACACAAACATGAAGTTGTTGAGTTTGGAAAACAAAGAAAATAAAGTGTGGATTTCTCTGCTAGATGTTTCGGCTTTGGGTACAGCGCGTTCCTTGACTTCTTCGTAACGAGTGATCGTTGGCAGGTAACGGGGGCCTGTAGACACCATTTTTCATCCAGCAATCAAAGGGAAATAACAACACAACCAAGGTCTGACCTAAATTCATGGTGCAGCCGCCTCCCGAAGGAACGACAGGTACTCGGGCATCATGCGCACCCCCCCTCCCCCCGCCAGCAATGCATTTACTCTTCCCATCCTGTATGAAGTTAACGTGACCAAAAATAACATGATGAAGAAAAACCTTCCTACATACGATTGATATATTTAACTATTCAACGTTACGTTCACCCCGGCTCCCTGCCTCTCTCCCCCCCTTTGGGGGAGTTGAGGGGGTGTCTATGGTCAGCGTGTAGAGGCTGTGTCAGGCGGAGGTAATCCATGGTGATCTGCCCTAATCTGTCACAGATACGCAGCTGAAGCACAGAGAAGCTGCTAGAGGAGTGTGGGAGGTGGGGGTGGTGGAGGGGACGGGGGTGTGAGAGTCAGAAAAGGGGGTAAAACTGGATTACGGCAGTACGTCTGCATTAACTCATTGGCCTTATCTTTTAAATGCTCTGCGGGAACGGCTTTTGCTTGTACACAGGGAATGTCGCGTTGTACATGCTCGGATGTGTGCGAGTGTGGCGTGGTTGTGTGTGTGTGTGTGTGTGTGAGCTGAGCTTATTTCATGCCAGCCATACAGGCCCGAGTGTGACTCTATTATAGCGGAGTGCCCCCCTTCTGCTAGTTCCTCACCAGCTCCCTTAAATGTCTCGACAGCCTTTGTCGGATGATTTAGTTTTCATTTCCCTCTCTTTGAGCACAGTGACCGATTTGCTTCTTAGAATACGGCTTCTCAATCGCCCCATTCAGATATAAAATCCCCCTTTGTCCCGATATCTGAGAAATACATGCTTTTGGCATAATTATCCCTGCTGAAACTACATGCAATTATGGTTCACACGGTTATTGTGGAAAAATATCTGATTGTTGTGAAGGAAAACTGTATCACATGTGGAGTCGCGCCCCGGTTTGGAGCCTGATTTTACCCAGCAGCCCGGGCACGCGCACACGCGTCCTTCACAGGCGTAAACACGTGCCCACACACACCGAAGGAAATCTCCAAACGTGCTCACAAACAACTGTTATAAAACTGATATGTTGATTGATACAGTCGGCGGGGCTCACAAACAGCCAGGAGCACGCAGCGTCCTGCGCTCATGCAGTCCCTCGTCTCCAGTCATGGGAGGGTCAACCTCGGCCCTGAGAGAGAGAGAGAGAGAGAGAGACTGTGTGGATGCTCTCGTGTTTATGTTTGGGAGATTAGCAATGATGAAAGAATGCCTTTTCAAGTCTGGGCTAGAGGGGCCTCTGTTCAACGCCCCACCCTTTCACCACACACACAGACACACACACACACACACACACACAGACGTGCTCTCTATGGCCACCACATGTTCACCACATCCAAAGATTTGCAAGATTGCAGAAACATTGCCTCTAAATCCGTGCCTGACATTGATTCAGTGGTCTCTCGGGGTCTCGGATCTCAGTCGCGCTGTACGTGGAAGATGCACTCACACTTTACCCTCATCTGTCCTGTCCCCTCTCATCTTCCCTTCATCGTCAAACTCCAGTGAAAGAGCCTCATTGTTCCACTATATCTGTATGTGGTCTGTCAGTTTTTTTCTCTCTCTCATTTTCCTCTTCTGTCGGCCTCTCTTGCAGCCATATGCTTGGCCCCGTGTATTGTTTCTTCATGTCGTCTCCTTGTGGTGTCATGGAATATAATGTGACTTATTCATTATTGGGGGGTTCCCATTGCCAGGAGATGAGCACCGTGCTGTCGGCCTTCCTTGTCATTATCTTTAGCAACCAAACAGAAGAAGTTATGAGGTTGAAAGCTGCGCCCCCCCCCCTCTCTCTGGCTCTGTCTTTCACTGTTGTGGACTTGGATTAGGAAATTCCTTAGTTTGAAGGGACAACATGCTTGGGCAATTAGTTTCCCATTAGCTGTAATGTAAAGCAGAGTTTTCCAAACAAAACACAATTACCAATGGGTGAAGCTCTCACCGCATCTGT